>NC_052317.1:38722325-38832325 GCF_016432855.1 Salvelinus namaycush
TGTAAACGTGTATTTGACCAAAACATTACTACAGTCATTTAGAATAGTCGTTTTAAAGAGTCCTTGTTACCGCGGAAACTGACTCAACCCAAGAATGCCTGGCCATCCGGTCTTCTTCGGTCAGCTGTTTGTTCCAAAAATAACAAAAACTAATGACTGTTCATTTATTTCATCCATAGTCGTGGACTCAGGGTTGACCACATTTAGTCCACTGCTCTGTTGTTTGGTCCATAGGCTGTTGGTCGACCGAGGTTTTATTTTATTGAGCAGTAGCAAAAAAAAAAACAGCTAATCATGGTGTACACGGCACCTATCTGAGTGGACTGATGCGTTGTGGAGACGTGGGGATGGCACAGTCCATCACTCTTAAAACGTGCAACTGAAATTGTATATGGTTATATTATGTAAGAACAATGGTGCAAAAACAAATACAAATTCTCCTGTGTTGGATCGTGGTCGCTGTCTGCGGTTCTGAAACCCATCAGTGCGCTGTTGAATTGGCCCCTTTTCCTAGACAATGCTGCTACGGTGCATTCGGAAAGTATTCAGACCCCTTGACGTTTTCCACATTTTATGGTATTTGGTAAAAAGGTAAAAAGTGCATTTCCCTGTCGTGCAGTGACCACATAGACGCTCCTCTTTGGGTAGCCATGTCTTTTTGTGTTTCCCTTTTCTCTGTAGCCAATTTTGGTGGGCGATGAGCCTGTTTTTGGTCAGGATCTGTCTCTGTTTTGTATCTGACAGAGTAAAGATTCTTCCAATTTGAATAGTCTTTTGAGGCCAAATAGCAATTTGTTTATTCAGAGTTTTTATCAAATAGGTGGTTTTTCATTTCTGTAAGAATTTGATTTCCCGGTGTGTTTGGATGATCGGTCTCTCCTGTGGTGAAATACTTTACTGTAATTGTTCCGTGCTATATCCTACAGGCCTCTATATCCTACAGGCCTCTATATCCTACAGGCCTCTATATCCTACAGGCCTCTATGTCCTTATGTTTGTTGTTTCAGTGCAGTTTGAACTTGCAAGAGTGTGTGACACCTGTGTGATTTGTGTGTGCAATAAATGTATTAAAAAAATCCTGGTTAATGATGTCTAGAGGAAGAGTGGAAGCCTCTGGCTAACTCCCTCTTTCTGTGGTACTTTTACCTCACTGTAATTCTGCGTCATAGCCTTCAGAGGCCTACCTCTGTCTCAGGGTCTAACTCTCTGTCTCTGTCTGTGTTTCAGAAGGTGGTAGAAGAGGATGGCGAGGTGAGGAGATCGTCTCCTCCAGAGCCTCTAGTGTCTCTTAACAGTAAACTAGCCGACAACGACGCAGCGGCCAAGGTACGACACACAGGAAGCGCCGTTCTGCTCACGCTGCCGACGTAGCTAGTTGCATTGACGACCCTGACCTCTCCCCCTATTGTTCCTCTGTATACCAAAATGTTTGTTGTTTTTGTACTAGAACTTGAAAATGGTTTGCTAGAATGTGTTACTTTCGCTACTTCTGTCAAATGTGTCTGGCGTCTTCTACCGAGTTGAGAATCAATTCTGTCGATCAGCACAGCCGATGGCACCGTGTCTGCTCTACGTACCCACTGCTAGCTGTAGTCTGTCCTGAGGAACCACTGAACTCACTGGGAGTCTGGACTGTATCATGTTAGCTCCCCCTTCATACTGACTCTAGTCTGTCCTGAGGAACTACTGGGAGTCTGGACTGTATCATGTTAGCTCCCCTCTCATACTGACTCTAGTCTGTCCTGAGGAACCACTGAACTCACTGGGAGTCCGCCACTCATGCTGCATAGAAGTTAACACGCTTCAATAATGCAACACGGCATGTCAAAGTTGAAATTTCGAATTACTGTTCGCATAACAATGTCCGTTACAGGCTAGAACACTTTAGAATGCAAGAAGATACCGGTAGCTTCCAGCTTTGTAGGCTAACTTTCCTTGCTAGCTTACAGCTGAAGCTAGGGTCAGTTCACTACCCTAGTACCTTGTTTGTGATATGCAAACCATAACGAAAGATATTTCTGATTGTCACACAACTCTATCCATTCTTTGTCTCCCCCCAGTCAAGATCATCTTTGCTCGAGCCTCGATCTGACTGTGTGTGAATGACGTCATGGGTTTTAAAGAGAGTGCGCGCACGCACTTTATAAAATAAGAGATTTCTTCTATGCAAATGTTGTTGATCAGTACAGAATTTCCCAAATGGAAGGGAAACGGATTGTTTTTAATCTGAAATCAGCCAAAACAAGCTCAATAACTCAATGCATGCACACACTCCTATTGAGTGTACATTAGCCTGTATTGTGAAATATATATATATGTATTTTGCTGTGGAATTGTTTTGGTGTTCAGTATCGTGATACTAAACCTGGTATTGGTATCCAAGTCAAAGTTCTGGTATCGTGACAACACTACCACTAACCTTACTCCAACCCCATTCACCTGAATCCTCACTCCTAAGCACGTAACCTGACGCACTGGGTTCATCAGGTCCTGACGCACTGGGTTCATCAGGTCCTGACGCACTGGGTTCATCAGGTCCTGACGCACTGGGTTCATCAGGTCCTGACGCACTCCCCTGTTGAAATGGCATGCTTCATCCACCACTCCTCTCAAGCATTTAAAGGCCGTGCTCACTCTTCTCTCAACTCCTCACATCACCCTCCCCTAAACGCACACAATTATAGCTACAAACATGGACGTTCAGATATTATGCATCTACTGATCTCTGTTATATTGAGATGCAATGAAGACTCAGTATATTAAAGGGTTTATTATTGTGTTTGCAGGTTCAAGCCCAGGCTACTCTGGTGTTCCCCCACATCAAGGAAGAGCCCAGTCACCCCAGGTATGTTAATCTTTACTACCCCCTAACCCTTTATCCTCTGTCTTCTACCCCCTGCCACAACGTTCTATCACGTCCCAGACACCCCACCATGGTCCACCCCCGGGCACCCCAGGTTTGTTTGCTTATTTGGATCGCTCTTATCCCGCAATGGAGTGTAATACTTATCCCACAATGGAGTGTAATACTTATCCCACAATGGAGTGTAATACTTATCCCACAATGGAGTCTAATCTTCTGAGTACTGGGGACTGGCTAGCTATGTTTCTTCCTCGTTGGAAGACCTTGCCCTTGACAATCCATGCCAAGTAACTATCCAAGCAACTTCCTAGGGAGTGTTGGTGTAGCAGTGCTGAAACCCCTGCTCTGCTTCCTACCCTGCCTCCTAGTTGGACCGACTGTTGCATGTGTCAGTGTGAAGTGGTGGTCTACCGCTCATTCATCTGGTACAGATGAAGGCTGAGATTAGCTGGATTACAGGAGGCAGGGCAGCACGTGACATGGTAGACACAGGCAGGTTAGACTACGGGATTACAACTGACCCCTCATTGGGACACCAGACCAGGGCTGGTCAATGGTTTTTACGAAGGTTTGCTACTAAAGTGCAATGTTAAAAACGTGTGTTTTCATGTAACAGGAGTGAGTCCCTGTAACATGTCCTATAGTATAGAAACAGTCATTTGGTTTTGGGAAAACTGCTTGTAATTTAACAATGCAAGTCCAGTGGAATCTAACAATGAAGTCAAAATTACATTACTAAGCGACGGTGCTCTCCGTCTATTTACGACCAGTGCTGTCAGAGTATTCATACCGCTTGATTTATTTCACATTGTGTTACAGCCTGAATTCAAAATTGATTAAAATATATTAAAAAAATTATACACACATTAACCCATAATAACAATGTGAACCTGTTTTTAGACATTTTTGGCAATTTATCTACTTTACATAAGTATTCACATCCCTGAGTCACTACTTTGTAGAAGCACTTTTGGCGGTGATTACATCTTTGAGTCGTCTTGGGTATGTCTTATTCGCTTTACACATCTGGATTTGGGGATTTTCTCCCATTCCTTGCAGATTTTCTCAAGCTCTGTTAAATTAGACGAGGGAGTGGCGGTGAATGGCAATCTTCAAGTCTTTCCACAGATTTTCAATGGGATTCATGTCTGGGCTTTGGCTGGGCCACTCAAGGACTTTCACATTCTTGTTCTGAAGCCATTCCAGTATTACTTTGGCTGTATGCTTGGGGTCATTGCCCTGTTGGAACGTAAATCTTTGCCCCAGTCTAAGGTCGTTTGCACTCTGAAGCAGGTTCTCATCAAGAATTAACCTGTATTTGGGCTCCATTCATTGTTCCCTCTATCCTTACCAGTTTCCCTGAAGCTGAAAAGCATCCCCATAGCATGATGCTGTCACCACCATGCTTCACGGTAGGGATGGTGTTAGATGGGTGATGAGCTGTGCCTGGTTTTCTCCAGACATAGTGCTTTGCATTCAGGCCAAATAGTTAAATTTTTGTTTCATCAGACCACAGAATATTTTGCCTTTATGATCTGTCTTTCACGTGCCTTTTTGCAAACTCCATGCCTGCTGTCGTGCCTTTTTCTCAAGAGTGGCTTCCGTCTGGCCACTCTTCCATAAAGCCCAGATTGGTGAAGTGCTGTAGAGACATATTTAATCCATTTTGAATTCAGGCTGTCACACAACAAAATTTTGAATAAGTCAAGGGATATGAATACTTTCTGAAGGCACTGTACGTATGATAACCATGTGACTGTCTCTATATGTATGATAAGGTAAATGTTCTGATCTGTCTCCCTGTCGCGTGCGCTCTCTCAATTCAATTCAAAGGTCTTTATTGATATGGGAAACATGTTTACATTGCCAAAGCAGGTGAAATAGATAATAAACCAAAGTGAAACAGTAAACATTACACTCACAAAAGTTCCAAAGGAATAGAGAGATTTCAAATGTCATGTCTATATACTGTGGTGTAACCATGTGAAAGTACAAGAGGGAAAATAAATCAACAAAAATATGTGTTGTATTTACAATGGTGTTTGTTCTTCACTGGTTGCCCTTTTCTTGTGGCAACAGGTCACAAATCTTGCTGCTGTGATGGCACACTGTGGTATTTCACCCAATGGATATGGGAGTTTATCAAAATTGGATTTTTTTTTAGAATCATTCAAATCATAGGCTCCCGAGTGGCGCAGCGGTTTAAGGCACTGCATCTCAGTGCTAGAGGCGTCACTACAGACCCTAGTTCGATCCCGGGCTGTATCACAACCTGCCGTGATCGGGAGTGCCATAGGGCGGCTCAGCGTCGTCCCGGTAAGGGGAGGGTTTGGCCGGAGTAGGCCGTCATTGTAAATAAGAATTTGTTCTTAACTGACTGGCCTAGTAAAATAAAAAAAATGTGGGTCTGTGTAATCTGAGGGAAATATGTGTCTCTAATGTGGTCATACATTTGGCAGGAGGTTAGGAAGTGTAGCTCAGTTTCCACCTCATTTTGTGGGCAGTGTGCACATAGGCAGACCTGGCTCTCAAGAGAAGACAGGCTATTGCGGCCTTTCTCAATAGAAAGTCTATGCTCATGGAGTCTGTACATAGTCAAAGCTTTTCTTAAGTTTGGGTCAGTCACAGTGGTCAGGTATTTAGCCACTGTGTACTCTCTGTTTAGGGCCAAATAGCATTCTAGTTTGCTCAGTTTTTTTGTTTGTTAATTCTTTCCTTATTCCGTAATTATCTTTTTGATTTCTCATGATTTAGTTGGGTCTAATTGTGTTGCTGTCCTGGGGCTCTGTGGGGTCTGTTTGTGTTTGTGAACAGAGCCCCAGGACCAGCTTGCTTAGGGGACTTCCCCAGGTTCATCTCTCTGTAGGTGATGGCTTTGTTATGGAAGGTTTGGGAATCTCTTCCTTTTTAGGTGGTTGTATAATTTACTGGGTCTTTTCTGGATTTTGATAGTCAGCTGGTATGATCCTAATTCTGCTCTGCATTCATTATTTGGTGTTTTACACAGAGGATCATTTTTCAGAATTCTGCATGCAGTCTCTCAATTTGGGTGCTTGTCCCATTTTGTGAATTCTTGGTTGGTGAGAAATTGGTTCTATATCTGATTCAAGTATTTTTAGCCAAATCCTAATTGCTATGTCTTTTTCTTTCTCGCTCTTTGCGCTCTCGCTGTCTAGTTACTACCTGTATACGTATGATAACCATAGTTACCACTCTCCCCCTCTCTAGTTACTGCCTGTATACAGTGCCTTCGGAAAGTATTCAGACCCCTCGACTTTACGTTACAGCCTTATTCTAAAATGGATTAAATAAAACATTTTCCTCAGCAATCGACACAATACCCCATAATTACGAAGCAAAAACACATTTTGGGAAAAAATGTCAAATGGATAAATACAAAAACTCCTTATTCCTTATTGTGTTAAGGCACAGATCCGGGGAAGGGTACCATTTAAAAAAAAATCTGCAGCATTGAAGGTCCCCAAGAACAGTGGCCACCATCATTCTTAAATGGAAGAAGTTTGGAACCACCAAGGCTCTTCCTAGAGCTGGCTGCCCGGCCAAACTGAGCAGTCGGGGGAGAAGGGCCTTGGTCATGGAGGTGACCAAGAACCCGATGGTCACTCTGACAGAGCTCTAGAGTTTCCTCTGTGGAGATGGGAGAATCTTCCAAAAGGTCAACCATCTCTGAAGCACTCCATAAATTAGGCCTTTATGGTAGAGTGGCCAGATGGAAGCCACTCCTCAGTAAAAGGCACATGACAGCCCACTTGGAGTTTGACAAAAGGCGCCTAAAGGACTCTCAGACCATGATAAACAAGATTCTCTGGTCTGATGAACCAAGATTGAACTCTTTGGCCTAAATGCCAAGCGTCACGTCTGGAGGAAACCTGGCACCATCCCTATGGTGAAGCATGGTGGTGGCCACATCATGCTGTGGGGATGTTTTTCAGGGGCAGGGACTGGGAGACTAGTCAGGACCAAGGCAAATATGAACGGCGCAAAGTACAGAGATCCTTGATGAAAACCTGCTCCAGAGCTCTCAGGACCTCAGACTGGGGCGAAGGTTCACCCTTCTAATAGGTCAACGAACCTAAGCACACAGCTTAGACAACGTAGGAGTGGCTTCGGGACAAGTCTCAATGTCCTTGAGTGGCCCAGCCAGAGCCCGGACTTGAACCCAATCTAACATCTCTGGAGAGACCTGAAAATAGCTGTGCAGCGACGCTCCCTATCCAACCTGACAGAGGATCTGCAGAGAAGAATGGGGGAAACTCCCTAAATACAGGTGTGCCAAGCTTGTAGCGCCATACCCAAAAAGACTCAAGGCTGTAATCGCTGCCAAAGGTGCTTCAACAAAGTACTGAGATTTTATCTGTAATACATTTGCAAACATTTCTGCACCTGTTTTTGCTTTGTCATGATGGGATATTGTGTGTAGATTGAGGGGGGGACGAGTTAATACATTTTAGAATAAGGCTGTAACGTAACGATGTGGAGAAAGTCAAGGTGTCTGAATACTTTCCGAGTGCACTGTACATATGATAACCATGTCTCTCTCTCCTCTCTCTCTCTCTCTAGTTACAACCTGTATACACATAACCATGTGTCTCTCTCCTCTCTCTCTGTAGTTACAACCTGAATACATATCACCATGTCTCTCTCTCCTCTCTCTGTAGTTACAACCTGTATACATATCACCATGTCTCTCTCTCTCTAGTTACAACCTGTATACATATAACCATGTCTCTCTCCTCCCCCTCTTTCTCTCTGTAGTTACAACCTGTATACATATGATAACCATGTCTCTCTCTCCTCTCTCTCTCTCTCTAGTTACAACCTGTATACACATAACCATGTGTCTCTCTCCTCCTCTCTCTAGTTACAACCTGTATACATATCACCATGTCTCTCTCTCCTCTCTCTCTGTAGTTACAACCTGAATACATATCACCATGTCTCTCTCTCCTCTCTCTGTAGTTACAACCTGTATACATATCACCATGTCTCTCTCTCTCTAGTTACAACCTGTATACATATAACCATGTCTCTCTCCTCCCCCTCTCTCTCTCTGTAGTTACAACCTGTATACATATGATAAAATGGTGGCTCCTAATGTGTCTCTGAGGGATCAGCCAGAGGTCAGCTCTGAGGTTCTGGGGGTGCTGCTCAAACACCACTACAGTAGGAGACTGGCCCACGGCCACCAAGACACTGCTATGGGTCAGTACCACACACACACACGTAAGTTATGTTCTTCTATCCTCGTGGGGACCTATTATCCTTTCAAAATCATGTTTTCCGTAGCCCTAACAACTAACCCCTTAACCTAATTATAAACGTATCCCTAAACCTAACAACTAACCCCTTACCCTAATTATAAACGTATCCCTAACCCGAAACCTAACCCCCTAAGCTTAAAATAGCCTTTGTCCTCATGGGGATTTGGGAAATGTCCCCACGAGGGAGAATTTTCCCTGTTTTATTATCCTTGTGGAGACTTTTGGTTTTAAGTCCCCACAAAGACAGAAGAGCTTGCGTGTGCACGCTGCTGCTGTTTCCCAGTCTGACCTTGAAGTGTTGAGTAAGACACAGCTGAGCTTGTGGTGTGTGTGGCCTAAAACTTTTTGTTTTTGTTTACCGGACACTTTTTTTGCTATGTAAAAAAAAAAAAAGCTATGTATTTCTGTTAATCAGTAATGTGATATATTGGTCAATTTAATTGTATATTTTTTACCTAAAATATCACAAAGTTCAGCTGCCCCTTTAAGGTTACCTTGGTAACAGGGCCACTTGAGTCACCTCCTGTGAGAATCCGACTCGCTGAGAGATGTTTCTTCTCTTCGCTAGTAGTGGAAGAAAAAACTCAAGCATTTGAAAAGCAACTGAATTTGTGAACTAAACAATGTAAATATCAAAGAAACATGAGCCATAGTCTCACTTTAGTAGTTAAACCAACTTGTATGCCTGTGCGCATTGCTAATAAAATACATCTTTAAGCACTTCACACAGCAGCCCAGCCAGGCAGTGTTGCTTGGATAGCTATAACGTTAGGATTCCTATTGCTTTGTGTATTACCAGATATGAAACAAAATGGCAGAAATACTTTTGAAAACAGCTACTGTAGCATTTATTTAGCTATAAATCACTTTTCGCACATGTGCCCGTACTTGACTTTTGGGCTATTTTTATGAACTGCTTGCACTGTTGAGCCCCAAGTGTGACCACCCACCAACGTGGCTGGTGAGTTAGACATTCTTACCCCCAGTACCTAAATCTACCTACATTTGGCCCGTAGCCGGTGTTCATTTTAAGGCCGTGTGTGTGTTCTCTCCATCCATGTGGGTGGTTGTGTATTTGTGAGTGCATACAGTATACACTGAGTGGACAAAATATTGTACACTGTGTCTTATCTTAGTTACCCATGCATGTGTGTAGGTTGACTGCCGTGGGTGTGGGTTGACTGCCGTGGGTGTGGGTTGACTGCCGTGTGTGGGGGGTTGACTATACTGCTTCTCTCTCAACCTCTTCTTCCTCCCCCTCTCAACCTCTCCTTCCTCCCCCTCTCGCTCCTCAGATCTCCATGCCTCTCCCCCTGCTCCTCCCGTTGTCAATGACGCCAAGTCTCAGCAGCGCGTTGTTCCTACTGCCGATCGGGACCGCCAGCAGCCAGTTTCCATGGAGACCATCCCCGGCAACAAGAGTTCTTCTGCTGTAGCGATGACCACGTCGGTAGCGGCGCTGGGGAGTAAAGATGTCCTGTCTTCTGTCTGTGAGGACGACAAGGAAAGGATCGTAGTGGAGATCGTTCAGATGTACAGCAGACAGCAGGAGAAGCTGCATTCCACCCTGCACAACCAGCTGCAGCTAGAGATGGTGAGACACTACAGACAACTAGAGATGGTCAACTCCAGCCAGAAAAAATGGCGTAGATCAGTGTTTACCAATCCCCCATCTCCCCCGGACTGCTCTAATTTGTTCCTGTCCAGCACTAACACTCCATGTCAGCTGGTTGTCTTTAAATTTTGAATCACCTCATTTAATTGATTTCAACATATTACATTAGTAATCATTCCTGATTTTATAGTGTACCGTTTAGCTGAACTTTGAATTGCTCCAGTTACTGAACAACAAACATAAACCATAAGGGGTATCAATCAGGAAATGGATCCGATCATCCTGTGTGTCTCTGTGTGTAGGAGTTGGAGGCGCTGCGTGGAGGCGAGGCTGTCAGGCTGCAGCAGCTGGCAGCAGAGCAGTGTGAGCTGCAGAGTGAGCTGGAGGCGGTGCACACTGAGCATGCCCACAGGCTGGGGCAGGTGAGGGAGGAGCAGAGGGAGTTGGAGCACAGACTGGAACAGCTGAGGCAGCAGAGCTGTGTGTGTGACAACACACACCAGGAGGAACGCTATGCTAACCAGGTAGGAACGCTATGCTAACCAGGGGTAGGATCGCTATGCTAACCAGGGGTAGGATCGCTATGCTAACCAGGGGTAGGATCGCTATGCTAACCAGGGGTAGGATCGCTATGCTAACCAGGGGTAGGATTGCTATGCTAACCAGGGGTAGGATCGCTATGCTAACCAGGGGTAGGACTGTTATGCTAACCAGGTAGGCTTGAACCAACAGTCAAAAAAAACGACACCTTATTTACATAACTATTCAGACCCTTTGCAACGAGACTCTAAATTGAGCTCAGGTGCATCCTAATTCCATTGGTCATTCTTGATGTTTCTACAGCTTGATTGGAGTCCATGTGTGGTAAATTCAATTGATAGGACATTATTTGGAAAGGCGCACACACCTGGTCCCACTTTTTATTTTATTTAACTATTCTTATCTACGGCCAAACCCGGACGACACTGGGCCAATTGTGCTCTGACAGTGCATGTCAGAGCAAACACCAAGCAATGAAATCGAAGGAATTGTTCATATAGCTCTGAGACAGGATTGTGTCGGCATAGATCTGGGGAAGGGTACCAAAACATTTCTGCAGCATTGATGGTCCCCAAGAACACAGTGGCCTCCATCATTCTTAAATGGCACCACCTAGACTTCCTAGAGCTGGCCGCCCGGCCAAACTGAGCAATAGGGGGAGAAGGGCCTTGGTCAGGGAGGTGACCAAGAGTTTCTCTGTGGAGATGGGAGAACCTTCTAGAAGGACAACCATCTCTGCATCACTCCACCAGTCAGGCCTTTATGGTAGAGGGGCCAGATGGAAGCCACTCCTCGGCGGAAGGGACTGGTAGACTAGTCAGGATCGGGGGAAAGCGTCTCGAGGGAAAGAAACAGAGCAAAATACAGAGATCCTTGATGAAAACCTGCTCGAGTGCTCAGGACCTCCGACTGGGGCGAACATTCACTTTCCAACAGGACAACAACCCAAAGCACACAGCCAAGACGGCATACCACCCTGCATACCACTGCTGACTTTCTTCTGAAGCTAAGCAGGGTTGGTCTTGGTCAGTCCCTGGATGGGAGACCAGATGCTGCTGGAAGTGGTGTTGGAGGGCCAGTACGAGGCACTCTTTCCTCTGGTCTAAAAAAATATCCCAATACCCCAGGGCAGTGATTGGGGACACTGCCCTGTGTAGGGTGCCGTGTTTCGGATGGGACGTTAAATGGGTGTCCTGACTGAGGTCATTAAAGATCCCATGGCACTTATCGTAAGAGTAGGGGTGTTAACCCCGGTGTCCTGGCTAAATTCCCAATCTGGCCCTCAAACCATCATGGCTACCTAATCATCCCCAGCTTACAATTGGCTCATTCATCCCCCTCTCCCCTGTAACTATTCCCCAGGTCGTTGCTGTAAATGAGAACGTGTTCTCAGTCAACTTACCTGGTAAAATAAAGACAAGTCTCAATGTCCTTGAGTGGCCCAGTCAGAGCCCCGACTTGAACCTGATCAAATCAATGAAATGTATTTATAAAGCCCTTCTTACATCTGCAGATGTCACAAAGTGCTGTACAGGAACAGTCTAAAACCCCAAACAGCAAGCAATGCAGGTGTAGAAGCATGTTGGCTAGGAAAAACTCCCTAGAAAGGCCTGAACCTAGGAAGTAACCTAGAGAGGAACCAGGATCTGAGGGGTGGTCAGTCCTCTTCTGGCTGTGCCGGGTGTAAATTATAACAGAACATGGCCAAGATGTTCAAATGTTCATAGATGACCAGCAGGGTCTGATGATGATGATGATGATAATATTCACAGTGGTTGTAGAGGGTGCAACAGGTCAGTACCTCAGGAGTAAATGTCAGTTGGCTTTTCATAGCCGATCATTCAGAGTATCTCTACCGCTCCTACTGTCTCTAGAGATTTGAATTCAGCAGATCTGGGACAAGGTAGCTCGTTTGGTGAACAGGTCAGGGTTCCATAGCTGCAGGCAAACAGTTGATACTGGAGCAGCAGCACGACCAGGTGGACAGCAAGGAGTCTTCAGACCAGGTAGTCCTGAGGCATGGTCCTAGGGCTCAGGTCGAGAGAGAGGGAGAGATGCGACCTGACAGCTTGAGAGGATCTGCAGAAAAGAAAGGGAGAAACTCCCCAAATACAGGTGTGCCAAGCTTGTACTGTCATACGCAAGAAGATTCAAGGCTGTAATTGTTGCCAAAGGTGCTTCAACAAAGTACTGAATTAAAGGGTCTGAATACTTAGGTAAATGGTACTGAGCTTGTCTGATGCTTTAAGCAAGTTGTTGGATTAAATAATTAAGACACAGACCGCTGCGCCACTCGGCGTCACTACAGACCCGTGTTCGATCCCAGGCTGTGTCACAGCCGGCCGTGACCGGGAGATCCATGAGGCGGCGCACAATTGGCCCAGCGTCGTCTGAGTTAGGGGAGGGATTTCCTTGTCCCATCGTGCTCTAGCGACTCCTTGTGGCGCGCTGGGCACCTGCAAGCTGACTTCTGTCGCCAGCTGGACGGTGTTTCCTCCGACACATTGGTGCGGCTGGCTTCCGGCTTAAGCGAGCTGTGTGTCAAGAAGCAGTGCGTATTGGCAAGGTTGTGTTTCGGAGGAGGCATGGCTCTCGACCTTCGCCTCTCCCGAGTCCGTAGGGGAGTTGCAGCGATGAGACAAGACTGTAACTACCAATTGGCTATCACGAAATTGGGGAGAAAAATATGTATTTGTTTTAAGACGCACATGATTCGAGGTTGCCCAACCAGAAGAAAAAAAGAGCTGGATTTTTTTTTTTTTTTAAGACTTTGAACTATTGTCACTCAATGGATTCTAATAACAGACTTTGTTTACTTGCTGTTTACGGTGAAGAAAAAAATTACTTTGGAAAGCTCCACAGCTCATTAGTGGTGGTGAGTTAAGACGATCAGAAATCCCCAAATGGGTACATGGCCAGGTAGCCAAAAGGCCTATATTCTTCTATGCGTAATCAGGGTCACGTCCGTACTCAACATTGGCAGGAGCGCTCCAAACAAAAGACAATGAATAAATTGACAAACATGTCCACTCCGACAATGAGAACAGTAAACGACTGTAATAATAATATTCTGAATGCATTAACAGAAATTACCATAATCAAACATTGTAGATTAGAAATTACGGAAATTAATGGTGAATGTAGGCTACTACTGGTGATATCCACTACCGTTCAAAAGTTTGGGGTCACTTAGAAATGTCCTTGTTTTTGAAAGAAAAGCAGATTATGTCCGTTTTTAAAATAACATCAAATTGATCAGAAATACAGTGTAGACATTGTTAATGTTGTAAATGACTATTGTAGCTGGAAACGGCAGGTTTTTAATGGAGTGTCTACATAGGCGTACAGAGGCCCATTATCAGCAACCATCACTCCTGTGTTTCAATGGCACATTGTGTTAGCTAATACAAGTTTATGATTTTAAACGGCTAATTGATCATTAGAAAACCCTTTTGCAATTATGTTAACACAGCTGAAACTGTTCTGATTTTAAAGAAGCAATAAAACTGGCCTTCTTTAGACTAGTTTAATATCTGGAGTATCAGCATTTGTGGGTTTGATTACAGGCTCAAAATGGCCAGAAACAAAACTTTCTTCTAAAACTCGTCAGTCTATTCTTGTTCTGAGAAATGAAGGCTATTCCATGCGAGAAATTGCCAAGAAACGGAAGATCTCGTACACCGCTGTGTACTACTCCCTTCACAGAACCAGCGCAAACTAGCGCAAACTGGCTCTAACCAAAATAGAAAGAGGAGTGGGAGGCCCCGGTGCACAACTGAGCAAGAGGACAAGTACATTAGAATGTCTAGTTTGAGAAACAGATGCCTCACAAGTCCTCAACTGGCAGCTTCATTAAATAGTACCCGCAAAACACCAGTCTCAACATCAACAGTGAAGAGGCGACTCCGGGATGCTGGCCTTCTAGGCAGAGTTGCAAAGAAAAAGCCATATCTCTGTCCAGTGTCTGTTCTTTTGCCCGTCTTAATCTTTTATTTTTATTGGCCAGTCTGAGATGTATTTTTCTTAAACCTAAGCACAAACCCCTAACCCTAATTGTAACCGTAAACCTACGCTTAAAATAGCCTTTGTCCTCATGGGGACTCAAATGTCCCCACGAGGGAGAATTTTTATTGTTTTACTATCCTTGTGGGGCTTTTGGGGAATTTTAGGTCCCCACAAGGATCGAGTAGGGACACAGTCAGACACACACAAACACGCACACCTCCTGCTGCCTCCATCCTCTTGGCGTCTGGCTTAGGCTGGCTGTGTGTGTGTACTGTTCAGACTAACCTGACTTCATCTCTTTCTCTCCCCTCCCTCCCCTCTTCTAGCTTGCAGAGCTGCGTGGGAGGTTGGATGGTGCGGAGGCTGACCGGGATAAGCTCCAGGAAGAGTTGAGGAGTGAGCGGGATGCCCGGGAGAAGCTGGAGAGAATCATCTCTCAGCTCCAACAGCAGATGGGCCAGACGGCCTCCACCTCGGCCTCCTTCGTCACTACAGGGAGCCCCTCTCCGCCCCCCACCCCCTCCTCTCACACCCCCCACACAGAGGGACACACTGCAGGCCCTGCCGAGCAGCAGAACGGCCATGCTCATAAGTAGAGGAACTTAAGAAATGCCCCTTCTGTCTCTCTCACCTCCGTTCTGTTCCTGCGACTCCCTCCCTTCATCCCTCACCCCCCTGCTGGGAGAGACGGCAGCCCTTCAGACACAGACAACCCCCTCCCCTCACTCCCTCACCATGTCTACCCCCTTCTCCCCCAGGCTGCTTCTCTCATGTAGATTATGGCAGCCCCCCGCACCTCTCTGATTCAGAGGGGTTGGGTTAAATGCGGACACATATCAGTTGAATGCATTCAGTTTTACAACTGACTAGGTATCTCTCCCTCCTCTTTAGTTTTTTGGATAAGGATTCCTGTTTGTTTATTAATTTAACACCAAATTAGTTTAATGTGTTGGTTTACCCCCGCCCCCTGTCCGTAAACAGTATTTAAACTCTTTTGGGATGTATATGTTTGTTTGTTTTAATTTATAGTTTTACTGAACGAACAAACGACTGCTTGGCAGACCGATAGGAGTAGGGTGTTTTTAAGGACACTCTCCTCGCATCCTCTCCTCCTTCCCTCGCATCCTCTCCTCCTCCTTCCCTCCCTCCTTTAGATTGTGGATTTGATGTGTTGTAGCCCACAGGAAGTGAGGTCAGACAGACAGTTCTCTCCTGGCTCTGCCCCTTGACTCTGTTCTGAACTGCGGTTACACTAGCGTTGTCGCTCTTTCTACTACTACCTGGCACGCCAACTGGAGCTGCTGGAGCTAAGATGGCGCCCGCGTGGGTGTTCCCCATCTCATACAGACAGTCCAGTGCTCTGGCCCAGCTACCAGCCACACAGGACATTTCATGGATACACATTTTCGTTTCACCTTTTGTTTAAAAAAAAAAAAAAAAATCCTTATACCCATTACTTTCAAATAAGCGAAAAGTAAAAATTAAAAAAAAAGTTCTAAATGTGTATATCATAAAGGTATATGAAAACATTTTTACAGAGCATTTGCAGTCGTCATTGTTAAACCTCATGAACATGTGAATAAAGTGATGTATATGAGACATGTAAAGTGATGACACGGAGGGCTGCGGAGGAGAGGTTGGAGAACCACTGGGCTAGAACACACACCACATTTCCTCTCAGAAATCTGTAGTTTGTCCTGATTTTTTTAGTTTTGAGTTTGAGTGTTTGATTTCCCTGTTAGCAACAGTTGGTGTGTCCTGCCACCCTCTCTCCTCTGTGAGACAATCTGCGTTCCAAATAGTAGACTATTCCCCGTATAGTGCACTACTTTTGACAAAAGTAATGCCATATTCCCTATATAGTAGTGCACTATATAGGGAGTAGGATGTTGTTTGGGATGCACTCTGAGAGCTGCAGGGGCTAGCTGTCTGCCTGGGGGAATATGGGTCACAGGTGAAAGGAATTAGTCCAGACTGACACCTGATCTGCCTGCCTAGGATCCAGGGCCCTTCCTCTTTCCGCCCCACTTTATTCCACCTCACTGAACAAACAGAGCCTTGCCTGGCCCAGGCAGGGAGGTACAGTCAGGCGAAGAGAGAGTGGCAGGGAAGAGAGGAGGGGGAGAGACCGTCAGTCAAGCGGAGAGAGCGGGAGTGCAGGGGGCAGACACCCTCTCAGGCTGGGTGGGCCGGGAGAGGGGAGCCCCTTTTGTCTCATCAGAATGTGGGCAGCTGCCATACCTCCCACACACACACCAAAGCAATGCCACATCAGCTGGGGGTAGTGTGATTTGTTGTGTAGAAGTCCAGGCGAACAGCACACCCAGCCCCAATCAGCTAGCTCACACAGAGCGGATTTAGCCGCCACAGGCGGACCCTAAGAGAGCAGGGAAGTCTTTTTATAGCCCCAGACCCTAAGAGCCAGGCAGCATGTAAATAGTTATTTAAAGAGGGCCTTGGTTTAAACTCCAACCATCTTTTTTTATGCATCTGCTATACATGCAAATTGGTAGACATTCCACTGTGCTCGGACTTTTCAATGCAGATCTCTAAAGAAAGAGCTCCCTTTAGAAATGTGTTTACACCATGCCCTGACATAGTACTTATAGTAGGTCTTATTTAGTTATTAAGCCGCAACGTTTAAACAAAGCTTAAAAACCCGTTATTTTCATGAGGACAACCCCCCCCCCCCCACAAAACTACAAGGAAACGAACACCCTGGGTGTCTGATGTGAACTTCAGTCACATGCAGAACAAATCCAAAACATACTGCTCTACCGACCGTTGTTCCATATAAACTTTTGGAAATGATTTTGAGGGGAAAAAAATATATTTAATGTATCAACTAAAGATTTATATTCACTTTGTACATACATTAGTCATTTAATATATTAACTATGCCATGGGATAATATTCTAAAGGTTATTATAAAATTGACTGGACCAGGCAAGGCCGAAGCTCTAAACATCCGTTATGTTTCTGTTGCCTGAGTCTTTGAAAATTTTTGATTTGACTTGTCGTTTACTCTGCTAAAGGAACACTCCGCAATATAACGTCATCGTACGCAGCAGGCAGACTTATTGTTTACCGTTATCAGCAATAGCAGAATTCAAGACTGATTGGCTGTTAACAACTATTTATTTTTTACGGCATGCCTACATTGGGACTAACCGATAGTGGCTGTTTTGGCAGATTAGAATTTATTGTTGTCGCTCCGCTGTGTACACTGACATTGTGGAGCGCATTTTTTAAAAGGGTGTTCAATTGCTGTTGGGAGTTGAAGTGCATGGTGTTAGGATACGACCGCAGAGTTGAATAGGACAGGAAGTGCGTTGTTACAGTACTTCCCCAGACCTGATTCCCTTTATTTGTTTATTTCGTGGATGATGATTTCACCCTGATAGACTTGATGTGTAATCATAATGTATACGCTTTCTCTCTTAATCCATTTTTCGTACACTAAACAACACCCACAGACAAATTTGAATATGCACCGAACATTTGTTTATATAAAAAAAGAACTAAATTGAAAACAAACAAAAACAAAGGTTTGCATGTAACTAAGTAAATGGATCCCCTTAATATGGTTTGTTAGTTGAATGATATCTGACTTGCTATGTTTATGGTATAAAAACGAAGTGTTTGTCCTAAGTGACACTATTCTCTAGTGCCCATAGGGCTCTGGTAAAAAAAAATGGTGCACTATATAGGGAATAGCGTGTCATTTGTGACAGACGAGTTTCTCCCTCCCCACCTAACACACAACTTGTTGACCAACTACCTAATCATACTATACAAATGTAGCCTCTAGATTCTGCAAAGTGGAGCGAGAGAGAAGTGTGTTTGGTTCTGAGCGTATGTCTGTGCGCATGTGTATTTGCCAGTGACCGAAGCACAGTAGCTATGAAAAAGGGGAGATACTTATTATCATGTAGCGCTGTGGTTTGTGTCCTAATTTTTTTGTCAACAACACTTTGTCGTCTTAGGGGTATAGGGTCATTGTGACTGCATTGATGTTTTACATCACAAGATAATCAGTATTAGGTTTTGTTATTATCGCCATAGTTACCTCTAGAACAGTCTACAACAATCGTTTTGGGGTATCAAATGTATTTCTTGTACTTCTATATTTTCTGTTGGTGTAAATTTAATTTTATACACAAGAGGGCGCTCTATTTACTTTAGTTTAATGCCATGCTAATGATGTGATGGATACAATGGACTAAAATAAGTGAAGACATACTATGCTGTAACACGGTGTGCTGGGCCCTCTTGCATTTGCAATGTTATGAGAACTAGAAGACTATGGGCCCTGGTCAAAGGTTGTGCACTATAAAGGGAATAGGTTGCCATTTGGGACTTTAACACAGACATGTGCTTTGTACAGTTTTTTTTTTTTTAATAGCTGTGTATTTTGTCCAACTCTACTTACTACTAGACCCTTGGCCTTGCTTCAGGAGCACAGTTAAACAGTAACTAGCATTTCCATCGTTTTTTTTATTTTTTTTTATACATCCATCCCCAATGGATTGTTTGTTCCCAGACTTAAATGGATAGCGCAGCGATTTTTCTTATAAAAAAATAGTAAAATCACTGAACTATCCCTTTAATGAAGGTGACGTAGTGTAGAAGAGGTAGTACTCTGTAAACGATAGCTACAAGTTGGATTTGGGATCCGCAGAAGAAATGTTGGATCAACTGTTTCCATTTATGCTTTGTAGTTGGATATTTTATTTAGGAACACCGTTCTTATTTAGCAGCGTGGGAGCTAGCTAGGATGTTAATCCAACACGAAAATGGTTGTATGTTTTGGTTTTCTCTGAGGTATAAACACTACGTGTACGCCATGTTTTCAGTTTAAACTTAGTAGGCTACACCTGACAAATTGTAGTTTAAAAATAAGAAACTATTTTTATGGCTGTTTAAAAACGAACTTTTCTTTTTCTTAAAATGCTATATTCTGAAAGATGTATAGCAGTGAGTGTCTGTATGACTTTTGCAAAACATGTTGCCAACAACAATGCAGTGTGATTGAGACGTTTGTTCTTTGCATGAAACGAGACACGGTTCTCCTACCTCATGTTGTGATATAAAATGTTTTTTAAGCAGAGGACACTGCATCTTTAACCGTTGGTCATAATTGATATTTACTAGTATATGATGACATACGTGTACATGCTTTTAGCTAATACCTCAGTTGTATTTCTAGTGTTCTGTTTTTCTCTCCCTCCCCCTGATCTCAGACCTTGTAAACATATCCTGTATAGCCAATGATATAAATATACCCTGTATAGACAATGAACTTGGATCAAATTCTAGTAAAGTTCTTGTGTCAAAACTGGTGTTGTAAATCTTATGTTATTCTGGACGCAAAACCGGTGTCTCGTGTCGTAGACGATCACTGATTGATAATATTATCTTTATTATCCCTGATAGGCAATTAGCTGTACATCAGTCAGGAAATCTGAACCAGCAGGCAGACGTGGTGCCTGCTGAGGTGGAGGCCCAGGAGAGAGGTGTCTCCCTGATAGCGCGAGGGAGAGCGAGCGCTACAGAGAGTACCGATGTGTGATCAGAAATTTAGAATAACACAAATTCCAACAATCCAAAGGGATTGTTTCCTTTGATGGAGAGAGTGTATTTATTTTACTTAAAAAAAACAACTAGTCAGTAATGTTAGTTATTAAGCTTTCTACTTCTTAATAAACAAATGCAATCAATCAGCTGAAGCTCGAGGACAGACAGGGACAGGCTCATAAGGGTGTCCACCAGGGTCAGAGAGAGTGAAAACGGCCCCAGGAAACTGTGGTTCAGATGGGCTCGGTGGAGAAGGAGCAGGGCCCAGCCTAGCTCCAAATTTCAGTAACTTAACCTCAAAGCTATACATTTAGAAATGAATATACAAATATCGAAAGAATTTAATGAGAACTAATAGGTGTGAAAAATGCAACTGTCTCATTTTACAATACGTAATTTATTAACGGTCCCTAACTAGCAGGAGCTAGGCCATCCAAAGGCAAACCAACTTTGCCACAGTTACACACCAGCCCAGCTGACGCTAATTGGCAAAAGCATTTGGCTAACTCTACCACCTGCAAACACACACGAGATAGCCACGTCAAATCACACTGTGAAACCAACTCACATTTGAATTTCTTACATTACAAAATAAATATGAAATGGAGGCTAACTCACAATGTTTAGCCGCCCTTTAATTTCACACACCCCGATATGAAATCAATATTAGGGTTGAGAAACAACTGAAAAAACGTTGTGGGTTGTGTCTTTGAATTCAGTTACCTTGACCAACACATCAAATACATCTCCAGCAGGATGTGGTTAATCATACCCTGATGATTAAATGATAGTTAAAACGGAAGACAAAGGAATTACATTTTTTTTCTCAGTTCATTCACACCCTTGGATCCAATGAGGACCTTTTTGATACAGAATATATAGGGAATAGCCTACTTCTAAGGGGATCTCTTAGAAGTCTAATCTCTAGAAGTGTCTTCTATATTTCTCTCAAGCAAAGCAGAGATTCATATTCTTTCTTCTCAGTAGCTAGGCTTCTATCCAATTGGCAATATATTCTAAAATCTGCATAAAATCAACATGCGCATTTTCCCACCAGAAATGTGTTTCCCTCAAACTCACTTGTTGCAGATAAAAGGCTGTGCGTGATGATGTAAGGCACATTTAAAATAACTTTTGCGGTTAAATTCCCATTTGTGGAATAGGCTAGGCCACCGACATGAGATTATTATGGATAAGAAAGATCATTTTTATTTGTCAAATGGCTGCCAAGCATCGATTATCATGTCACCAGAATTGGAACACAGGAGTGATGGTTGCTGATAATGGGACTCTGTACGCCTATGTAGATATTCCATAAAAAATCAGACGTTTCCAGCTACAATAGTCATTAACAATGTCTACACTGTATTTCTGATCAATTTGATGTTATTTTAATGGACCAAAAAATGTGCTTTTCTTTCAAAAACTATGACATTTATAAGTGACCCCAATCTTTTGAACGCCGTTGGTTGAGCCCTATTTGGTAAAAGACCATCTTCTGTATACCTTGTCACAGTGCAACTGATTGGCTCAAATTCATTAAGAAGGAAATAAATTCCACAAATTAACTTTTAACAAGGCACACCTGTTAATTTGGTTACTTCATGAAACTTTTGACTGGTACTGTATATTGCTTACATTAAGCATGCGAGATCAGGACGGTTCGTACGAAGCTACCAATTCGTGCCTGTTAAAAGTTAGTGGTATAATGTCAGAGTGGTCAGAAACCAGAGTGCGCATTCGAGTGGATCACTTTTGTCAAGTCGGTGAGCATCTCTGATATCATTGATCACCACCTTTCAAACTGTGTTGCACTCTGGGGATAAAAAATGTCCGACTTGCGCCTACATGTGGACTGCATGAACTTGTAAAAAATAATGTGATCAGAGGTCATTAAGTTTTGACTGCAATTTTCTGCAGTTTCTCTTCACGTACTTCATCTTGCAGCCATTACCTGCATTGTGGGAGACTATTGTCAACCAATCATTAGGATGTTTCTGTTTGACCCACAAGACCAAAGAGATGACTAAAACAACCAATTTTTCATGATCTGTGTACAGTGGATATATACAAATAAATGTGATATTTGAGTCTCGCACACTAATTGATTGTACAATGTGTACACAAATATTACATTATGATTTCAGTTTGAGTGTGTGATATGGGGGTTAGATACATGTCTATTTCAACATTTTTTAAAAAGTTTATCAACAATGGCAACAATACCATGTTGATCTGGGCCCGGTTTCCCAAAAGTATCTACTCTGTTAAAAAAAAATAGTGTCTGACTTTCAGCTGTCCCAGACGCACATCACAAGACTTTCATCTACGGTCGGTAGCTTTAGGCTTACTACTCAAATGCAGTTGGAGTCAGGTGCAGTGCTGTGCCTCTGGAGCCAACAGCAGCAGATGGCATGGAGATGTCATGTATGGCAGGAAATAAAACGAATATTCAAAACTCATTGCACACAGAACACCCAGCTGGTGATATAACTGAGTAGAACAATCTTTCTACACCAGACGGACAACATTACCTACTTCTTATTAAGAAGTTAACCGCTTCCCTGGGACCCCCAGCCATTACATGTATTTGATATATTCTAGAGCTAGCACACCTGATTTAACTTGAAACGTCTTGGGGTCCCTGAAGAGAGGTTTGAAAACACCCTGATCTAGGGTACTGATGCCATAAACCCTGTGGTTGGCAGCTCACTTCTCAACAGGTTTTCCTGTCTAACCCAGGATTTGAATTTTTATGTTATCAGTCTAACGATATGTAGATAGATACATAGACTACTAAATTGGCAATTGATATGGCGGTCTGTTTGAGATCTCGAATGCTGCGCAGTGGTGTGGCAGGATTGACGCTCTTGAACAGTCAATCAGAGGCAGCCGTTTCCGAATGGCTTCCACTGCGCATGTAACTTTATGTGTTGATTCTGTCAACTGATGTTCTGTAGCTAGCTAGGTTAAGCTTTGCAAGTAAAATCACAGACACACAATTAGCATTATAACATTTGCCCTTGACCAGCTACTAGTATTTAATCAGAATCGTTTGCTATCAAGCTCGTGGAAGCTAACACAGCGCTGATGATGTCGTAGGGAGAGCTGTTAAGCAACTCAAGGTAACGTTAGCTACAGTAGCTTAGACAACTTTACCGTTTTTTTTGCTAGCTAGTTAACTAAACTTAGTCCAGTTGACCTTGCATTGGCACTAAACCATTGTTAGCCATGTCTTGTTAGTCCGTGCTTTTCTTTGTTTAGAAGGCTGTCATGCTAAGGTTACAGGAGTGTAGGCTTTAATAAACAAGTTGAGATTTTGGCTAAAGCTGGCCTGCTTAGATAGCTAACTAGCTAACTTACCTAACCAGCTAGTAATTTTATCCAGTTATCAAGACTAGCTATAGCCCAAAGGCTAGCATATGGCGATATTGAAACGGCTCAATACTAGCCTTTTGGCTAGTCTAGCTATATAATTAGACAGGTCATGTGTTGATAGTGTTTATATATTTGCCCTGTAAACCCAATTTGCATGGTTTTGTTAACTACGTTGTGACACTAGTCACTCTGCTGCAGCATGTGGTCAATCAGGGATATTTACAGTTTCAACCCCAGTTTATGTGTGTGTACTGTGTACGTGTGCGTTCCTACAGGATGGAGATTCAAGAGTCATCCTGTTCCTCAGCAACACCAGAGAGAAGCTCCAACCCTCCAGAGCCAGTCAGGTCCTCGACCTCCAAACACAGGAAGTCACCTAAGAGACGACGGGAGGAGAAGAGGTCCCAATGCCATCATCAGGATGACCAGGAACACCTGTTGCTGCCCGACGGCGAGCCAGGCAGGTTGCCGGTCCAACACGAACTCTCCGAGCCCTCTGGGTCTTCGACGGCAGAGATGGCAGAGACCTCCCCTAAGAGGTGCGTGTCTGAGCACTGCAGGTAGCCTGGGACAGTAGTCTCTTTCAGTAGCTGCTTGGTGTGCTGTCTTGTGTCTAGGATTTGTCAAGACAGCATAAAAAGATATGGGACCAGGCTAACATGAGACTACTGGGACAATAAGGGCATTATAGCTACAGTACTGCCTTAGGGTAGCTAGCTGGACATGCTGTCTGTCTGTCTGTCTGACTCTCTCGCTCGCTCTCTCTCTCTTTTGCTCTCTCTCTGTCTGTCTCTCTCTTTTTCTCTCAGCCTGACTCTCTCTGTCTGTCTTTCTCTCTTGCTGTCTGTCTGTCTGACTCTCTTTCACTGTCGGTCTGTCTGTCTGACTCTTTCACTCTCTGTCTGACTCTGTCTGTCTGACTCTCTCTTCGCTCGCTCACTCTGTCTGACTGTCCTCTTTTCTACCTCCTACAGGAGAGCTCACTTTCTCCATGGACCATATCCTGCTACTCACTTTGGACCCAAAGCCTGTATTCTTCCTAACCCAACCTCAGTCATGTAAGTCATTGGTGTGGGAACTTCATTGCACTTACAGTACACACTGTCTGGAATCTGTTTCCCTCTCTCTTTGTTATTTTAGTTTTGTTGTTTGGCATTGAATCCTCACGTATCTGTCCCAGTATCAGCAGGTAAGATGGGCATTAAGGACAGGACTGTGATTGGGTAGTAGTGTCCTATGGAGAGTTGAGGACAGGACTGTGATTGGGTAGTAGTGTCCTATGGAGAGTTGAGGACAGGACTGTGATTGGGTAGTAGTGTCCTATGGAGAGTTGAGGACAGGACTGTGATTGGGTAGTAGTGTCCTATGGAGAGTTGAGGACAGGACTGTGATTGGGTAGTAGTGTCCTATGGAGAGTTGAGGACAGGACTGTGATTGGGTAGTAGTGTCCTATGGAGAGTTGAGGACAGGACTGTGATTGGGTAGTAGTGTCCTATGAACTGGTACTGTGAGTCAGGACACCTAGGGTACTTGGTTGCAGAGGGTCTAGCCTAGGGCTGTTTCATTGACCGTATTACCGCATACACCGGCTGTCATGAGTCATGACCGCATTAAAATTCCACGTGACTGTTGAGTCACAGTAATCTCCTTTTATGCACTCTGGACATGGTCGTTAGGGACATGATGTGTTGGTAGTACCCAACTCACTAATGGCCTGATACTCAGTGCTCTATTGTCCCTCTAACCACTCTGACATCTAACCACAAAATCACATCAAACACTCATCAAAACAGTATCATGCTTTTAAAACTCACCTCACTGTGATGATCAATTTGAAGAAAGAGGTTCAACAACAGGTTGAAACTGAGTGGAACACATGGTCATTGTGGATGTTTCAAAGCCTAACAACGAAATGGACAGCGATGCTGGTGATGGACTAGCCAATATGCTGGTGATGTATTCAAAACACATAAAAGAGCTTATGCATACCCTTAGGCCTATATATGAGCCCAACCCCCAAATTCTAATAATGATTGTGTCATTATACAATACATAGCCTACTGCATATTACACATGGCAGAAAAACATAACAGATTGAAGATGTCTTTGGTACATAATTGGGTCTAGCCTAGACTCCAACATTAAACTAATTCTAGTAATGGCCTTTTGCCTGTGGACTGTGTTATTATGCATACTGAATGGACTGGTTACCTTATGCCATGGGGCATTTTTCATATTTTCATAATTAATAGGCTACACATGACCTTTTAGCTACAGATTATCTCACCACCATGTGTTTCCATCTCTCCTCCTCTCTCCTTCATTCCTTTCTCCAGCGTGCAGACAGAGGGGCTGTCAACAGTTTAATGAAATATGTTTAGTTGTGAAGACGTGTTACTATCGATGTTCCCGAACAGATTTCAGTTGGTTTCCCAAATGAAGCACTGGCTATCAAAAAGAAAGGAGGACCAAGGCACTCTTCATATAATGAACTAAAATGTCTTTATTAGTATGGCATGTTCAATAGAAACAAAGTTTAAAAAATCCGACGCGTTTCGGCTGCATGGCCTTCGTCAGGGAGTGAAAAAAAATAATACAATGTCCTCTTTTGAACAGCTTTTCCAATTAGCCCTAATTAGAAGAGGGAGTGGTTACAAAATTGATTGGACACACCTAGTAAGCAATACTATACACATTAAAAAGTGAAATACTGTAGCTATGTTATCATAAAAATACAACTCCAAGCTAGAAGTATCAGGACACTTAGAAAGGTAGTTCTACCCTTAAATATGACTGGGAGAAGTGTCAAGAATAAGAAAGCAATATATTCCATAGTACACTAGAACACAGCTAAACATGAACAGCAACAGTCTATACATAGCTGAGGGCAATTGAGCAAAATGTCCACTAGATGACAGCAAATGAACCTATCACAACCCTACAGGAAGGGTGAGAAATCCATATCTTCATTTAAACCAGGGTATCTGGCTAGTTTCAGGAACAGGGTTGGAGAGCCCATGGCATACAGAATTTGGGTGGAATATCACCTGTCGCACAGCAAGTGGCTGCATGCTCCTACTCGGCATCATTGGAAAACAAACTGGTGGGAAAGCAGCCTCCATTCACTATTTGTGTGCATACGGAGGACATGTATTTGCCCCCCTGCCCCTCTTCCTGCCCATTTGATAATGGGCCATTCTAATTCAACACTTTTAAGAGATCTGATTTTTGTTTTGTTTATGACTACTTTGCTACAATGACACACTTAGTTATCTACCCACCTCGTTCCTTTCTTTTAGCATGTGCACGTAGTAAAGTACACCATCATGCTTTCGAGATACGTGTCTTTTCAGATTCCATAATGATTATTTAGTTGTGGACACTACATCACCACACTCCCTCTCTTGCTTTTCGTCCTCATCTTTGTAAGTCACCTTGATTTTGCAACTGTGTTTTATTAGTTCCTTTATGAAATATTTAGTGAACTCCATGACAGTAGTTGAAGCAAGGGGCTATAGCAGCACACAAGTAGACTACAAATGCATGCTGGGCTGGGCATGCCCTGAGCTAGTGAAAGCGCTACTGGAGTGAAATTGGAGCGGGCGAGAAGGCAGACCTTTGGGAATCACGCTCCAGTCAAATTGGGCGCGCTCCTCCCTCTGATCTAGCTCCACTCACATACTCTGCCACTGGCATGCTGAGGAAGTGTGCTCTTCACGGGTAAAACCCGGTTTCAACTCTACCGGGCATATGCCAGACAAGCGTGTATGGTGTCGTGTGGGCAAGCGGTTTGCTGATGTCAAAGTTGTGAACAGACTGCCCCATGGTGGCAGTGGGGTTATGGTTTGGGCAGGCATAAGCTATGAAAAACAAACACAATTGCATTTTATCGATGGCAATTTTAATGCACAGAGATACTGTAACGAGATCCTTAGGCCCATTGTCATGCCATTCATCCACCGCCATCACCTCATGTTTCAGGATGATAATGCACGGCTCCATGTTGCAAGGATCTGTTCACATTTCCTGCGAGCTGAAAATGACCCAGTTCTTCCATGGTCTGCATACACACCAAACTGTCACCCGTTGAGCCTGTTTGGGATGCTCTGGATCGACGTTTACGACAGCATGTTCCAGTTCCCGACAAAATTCATCAACTTTGCACAGCCGTAGAGGAGTGGGACAGCCTTCCACAGGCCACAATCAACAGCCTGATCAGCTCTATGCGAAGGAGATGTGTTGTGCTGCATGAGGTAAATGGTGGTCACACCAGATACTGACTAGTTTTCTGATCCACGCCCCTACTTTTTATTTATTTATATTTTTGTTATGAGGGTATCTGTGACCAACAGATTCATAACTGTATTCCCAGTCATGTGAAGTCCATAGATTAGGACCTATTGAATTTATTTAAATTGACTGACTTACAGTTCATATAAGTAACTCAGTAAAATTGTTAATTGTTGTATGTTGCATTTTTTGTTTTTCAGTGTATGTTTTGATTTCTAAGGTTTGTATCATTCACAACTAAAGTTGCCAAATAACTCTAAATCTAGCATATAGGACCTGTTTTAAATGATCACCTTTAAGCTCAACATTTCATATGTGCACCTGCTCCGGAATGGGAAACATTTCCTTTCGATTCTATTCAACCAAAGTTCAATTATATTCGTCTTACTTTAAAATCATATAATATTAAAATAATGGAACAGATTTATAAGCATATCTTGTTTGCTAGATAAACTAGCCTACAGCCTAGGCAGCCATTGGCATGGTGCATAGCCAGATAACCTACAGCCTAGGCAGCCATTGGCATGGTGCATAGCCAGATAACCTACAGCCTAGGCTGCCGTTGGCATGGTGCATAGCCAGATAACCTACAGCCTAGGCTGCCGTTGGCATGGTGCATTGCCAGATAACATACAGCCTAGGCTGCCGTTGGCATGGTGCATTGCCAGATAACATACAGCCTAGGCTGCCGTTGGCATGGTGCATAGCCAGATAACCTACAGCCTAGGCTGCCGTTGGCATGGCGCATAGCCAGATAACCTACAGCCTAGGCTGCCGTTGGCATGGCGCATAGCCAGATAACATACAGCCTAGGCTGCCGTTGGCATGGCGCATAGCCAGATAACATACAGCCTAGGCTGCCGTTGGCATGGCGCATAGCCAGATAACATACAGCCTAGGCTGCCGTTGGCATGGCGCATAGCCAGATAACATACAGCCTAGGCTGCCGTTGGCATGGCGCGTAGCCAGATAACATACAGCCTAGGCTGCCGTTGGCATGGCGCATAGCCAGATAACATACAGCCTAGGCTGCCGTTGGCATGGCGCGTAGCCAGATAACATACAGCCTAGGCTGCCGTTGGCATGGCGCGTAGCCAGATAACATACAGCCTAGGCTGCCGTTGGCATGGCGCGTAGCCAGATAACATACAGCCTAGGCTGCCGTTGGCATGGCGCGTAGCCAGATAACATACAGCCTAGGCTGCCGTTGGCATGGCGCGTAGCCAGATAACCTACAGCCTAGGCTGCCGTTGGCATGGCGCGTAGCCAGATAACCTACAGCCTAGGCTGCCGTTGGCATGGCGCGTAGCCAGATAACATACAGCCTAGGCTGCCGTTGGCATGGCGCGTAGCCAGATAACATACAGCCTAGGCTGCCGTTGGCATGGCGCGTAGCCAGATAACATACAGCCTAGGCTGCCGTTGGCATGGCGCGTAGCCAGATAACCTACAGCCTAGGCTGCCGTTGGCATGGCGCGTAGCCAGATAACATACAGCCTAGGCAGCCGTTGGCATGGCGCGTAGCCAGATAACATACAGCCTAGGCTGCCGTTGGCATGGCGCGTAGCCAGATAACCTACAGCCTAGGCTGCCGTTGGCATGGCGCGTAGCCAGATAACATACAGCCTAGGCTGCCGTTGGCATGGCGCGTAGCCAGATAACCTACAGCCTAGGCTGCCGTTGGCATGGCGCGTAGCCAGATAACCTACAGCCTAGGCTGCCGTTGGCATGGCGCGTAGCCAGATAACCTACAGCCTAGGCTGCCGTTGGCATGGCGCGTAGCCAGATAACCTACAGCCTAGGCTGCCGTTGGCATGGCGCGTAGCCAGATAACCTACAGCCTAGGCTGCCGTTGGCATGGCGCGTAGCCAGATAACCTACAGCCTAGGCTGCCGTTGGCATGGCGCGTAGCCAGATAACCTACAGCCTAGGCTGCCGTTGGCATGGCGCGTAGCCAGATAACCTACAGCCTAGGCTGCCGTTGGCATGGCGCGTAGCCAGATAACCTACAGCCTAGGCTGCCGTTGGCATGGCGCGTAGCCAGATAACCTACAGCCTAGGCTGCCGTTGGCATGGCGCGTAGCCAGATAACCTACAGCCTAGGCTGCCGTTGGCATGGCGCGTAGCCAGATAACCTACAGCCTAGGCTGCCGTTGGCATGGCGCGTAGCCAGATAACCTACAGCCTAGGCTGCCGTTGGCATGGCGCGTAGCCAGATAACCTACAGCCTAGGCTGCCGTTGGCATGGCGCGTAGCCAGATAACATACAGTAGGCAGACTCATATTCTGTTCTTCTGAAACACGTTTTCTTCATATCGTAATGTTTCTTTAGACCTGACTAAAATAATGGATTTATTGTGACGGTGTATATTAAATTGATTTATTATACTTTTTAAAAATGTAGATGTTTCAGAAGCTCGCATTAGCGGCTTGTAGGAGTGCCGGCCTGGAGATGCTAAACTCGCTTATGTTAATGAACTGCTAATTACCATGAGACAGGCAGGCTTTTGCATGACAATAACCCCCACTCTACGTAGACACACTGTCCATCTAGACAGTAAAGATAAATGATCAACCCTGGGATCTGGTGAGACTGAGTAGCTGTGGAGTTTGGACTTTGTTATCTAATTCTGTATTTACCATGTTAATGAATGACTGTTCAGAACAGCTTCGATTTTTGAAAATGAGGGATTATTTTCAGCGCGACCACCGAACGTCGTTTAAATGGTAACAATAAGGAAATTCAAAGACTAGTTAGAAAAATGTATTTTTGGTAAAGGGGAATGTGGAATCGGCCAATGTCAATGGAAGTGTGTGTGTAGCTGTACTGTTCTGTGCCTGATGTTGTGAGGCGAACTATAAAATGTATAAATAAATGTAGACTACTTTTAATGAAGTTTGATTGTGTGTGTCGTCCTCAGGCACATCCAGGATCCGGCCAGTCAACGCCTGACGTGGAACAAACCCCCAGTCAACGTTCTGGTCATCAGGAAGATACGAGACGAGAGCCTGGTGGAACCATTCAAAGAACTCTGCCACTTCCTCGTTGAGGTACTGTATCATAGAGCTGAAAGTATGTGTGTGTGTGGTTCTGTGTGAGTGTGTGCATGTGCTTGCACGTTGTTGTTTATGATGCGTTTGAATAGGAGCTATGTACATTATCAATGGTAAATCTATAGAGATCAATGCAGTTTTATAAATATTTCTCTTGATGGAAGCATGTAGTCCCAGAATTGAATGAAAGCATGAATTTTGTAGTCTTGTCTTGTGTCATACATGCTGCACTATGATGATATCAGACTGTTCAGTCCGAATCAGATCTGCTGGATACCTACCAGGGTTGGGCTTTCAATTCATTATTCAGGAAGTAAAGTGACGTTCCATTTCCATGTGCTCCAGGAGAAGGGTATGCTGGTGTTTGTGGAGAGGAGGGTGGTGGCTGACGTCTCCCTGACTACGGACGAGACCTTCACCTCAATCCGAAAACAACTCTGCACCTTTAGAGAAGGTAAGACACACACACACACACCATCTCTCATAGCATAACATCCAGCCAGCAGTGTGTCAGATCCATTCCTCTTCAGTAAACGTGTGGATTGGGTCAAATGGCTACAACGTATATAGTTCTACTAAATTGCTGAACTGTGTTTCTTGTCCAGGTTATGATGACATCTCTCACTGTATTGACCTCATCATCTGTCTGGGAGGAGACGGGACTCTACTCTACGCCTCCTCTCTCTTCCAGGTACCCACTAACACATACAGTACACCAGGGGTGGGCAACCCTGTTCCTGGGCAACCCTGTTCCTGGGCAACCCTGTTCCTGGGCAACCCTGTTCCTGGGCAACCCTGTTCCTGGGCAACCCTGTTCTTAGAGTGCCTTAGGTACGGCAGGATTTTGTTCCAACTAGGCACCATACTTGACCAGCTAGTTGATCAGTTCAGTGATTGCCTAAATTCAACACACCTGGTCTTCCAGGTCAGTTAAACCAAAAACATGAAGTTCCTGCGTCCCTCCAGGACCAGGGTTGCCAGCCCTGCTCTAACACAGTGGTTTTTAAAGGAACTCAGTTCGGCTTTAAACTTTCTCTTGAACGTTGTAATAGTAGAACGCACAAGGTGCCATTTCTAAATTGGGTAGTGCATCATCAGTTCCTCTTGTGATGTCAGTCATTGTAGACCTTAGAGAGATATTTATAGCTTGTCAGAAAGGTCCAGATCAACTAGCCCATGTCAACTGTTTTTAGACCATAGATATTGTTGTCATTTTTGTGTCACTCAAATATCACATGAATACACATTAGACATGGCAAAATGTGTAGAATTGCAAGAAAATTTGCTTTAAAACTGGAACATTTTCTTTGCACCCCATTTTAAAAAAAAAAAATATTTTTTTTTTAAAAATGTGAAAATTGTAGGAAATACGCTTTTAAACCTGCAAAATGTTCTCCACCAACCAGAGGGGTGTGAACAGTTTGAGTCATGAACAGTGCTTGTGCCCATAGAAATAGACATGGTGGGGTGTGCGGGGGGAGATGTTCCCCAATGCTGGAAGTGGAAAAAGTTTGGGAACCCCTGTTCCAACACACCTGCTTATTCTAACCCGAGTCTTGTACTTGCCTGCTTAGGGCAGGCTGGCTGTGTGTGTTTGGTCTGTCTGTGGCATTTGAGGCAGTGTTTGGATTAGTCATCATCTCCATGTTAATCATCATCATCGCCACCTTCATCATACTTGGAACAGAACAGAATTAAGTGATTTAGAGGTTTCCGTTTTCATTGGCCAGACTTGTGTGCGTTCCAAATGGAACCTCAGTACCTGCATAGCGCACTACTTTTAACCAGGGCCCATAGAGGACAGGCTCATTGTAATGGAACCATCATGACCATAGAGGACAGGCTCATTGTAATGGAACCATCATGACCATAGAGGACAGGCTCATTGTAATGGTACCATCATGACCATAGAGGACAGGCTCATTGTAATGGCACCATCATGACCATAGAGGACAGGCTCATTGTAATGGAACCATCATGACCATAGAGGACAGGCTCATTGTAATGGCACCATCATGACCATAGAGGACAGGCTCATTGTAATGGTACCATCATGACCATAGAGGACAGGCTCATTGTAATGGCACCATCATGACCATAGAGGACAGGCTCATTGTAATGGAACCATCATGACCATAGAGGACAGGCTCATTGTAATGGAACCATCATGACCATAGAGGACAGGCTCATTGTAATGGAACCATCATGACCATAGAGGACAGGCTCATTGTAATGGAACCATCATGACCATAGAGGACAGGCTCATTGTAATGGAACCATCATGACCATAGAGGACAGGCTCATTGTAATGGAACCATCATGACCATAGAGGACAGGCTCATTGTAATGGAACCATCATGACCATAGAGAGGACAGGCTCATTGTAATGGAACCATCATGACCATAGAGGACAGGCTCATTGTAATGGCACCATCATGACCATAGAGGACAGGCTCATTGTAATGGTACCATCATGACCATAGAGGACAGGCTCATTGTAATGGTACCATCATGACCATAGAGGACAGGCTCATTGTAATGGAACCATCATGACCATAGAGGACAGGCTCATTGTAATGGCACCATCATGACCATAGAGGATAGGCTCATTGTAATGGTACCATCATGACCATAGAGGACAGGCTCATTGTAATGGTACCATCATGACCATAGAGGACAGGCTCATTGTAATGGTACCATCATGACCATAGAGGACAGGCTCATTGTAATGGAACCATCATGACCATAGAGGACAGGCTCATTGTAATGGTACCATCATGACCATAGAGGACAGGCTCATTGTAATGGAACCATCATGACCATAGAGGACAGGCTCATTGTAATGGTACCATCATGACCATAGAGGACAGGCTCATTGTAATGCAACCATCATGACCATAGAGGACAGGCTCATTGTAATGGAACCATCATGACCATAGAGGACAGGCTCATTGTAATGGCACCATCATGACCATAGAGGACAGGCTCATTGTAATGGAACCATCATGACCAGAGAGGACAGGCTCATTGTAATGGTACCATCATGACCATAGAGGACAGGCTCATTGTAATGGTACCATCATGACCATAGAGGACAGGCTCATTGTAATGGAACCATCATGACCATAGAGGACAGGCTCATTGTAATGGAACCATCATGACCATAGAGAGGACAGGCTCATTGTAATGGAACCAACTTGGCTTCCATTCCAGCCATTCCAATGAGCCTGTCCTCCCACCAGCCTCCTCTGTGTGGAACTGAGAAGGAGGACAGATGCTTTATTCTCCTTCATGTTTCCAGTATGTTATAGCTACAATTACATCTGTCATTTAGCAGATGCTCTTATCCCTAATTACTCCTGTAAGTGGCTCTGGATAAGTGCCTTGCTCAAGGGGACATCGGCCAACAGTCTTAACCACTAGGCTACCTGCCGCCCTGTGTTTTGCTCTCCCTCTCTATCTCGCTCCCTCTATCTATCTCACTCTCTCACTCTCTCACTCTATCTATCTCTGTCTCTCTCTCAGGGCAGTGTTCCTCCAGTCATGGCGTTCCATCTGGGTTCTCTGGGTTTTCTGACACCGTTCAAGTTTGAATCATACAAGACAGAGGTGGCTAAAGTTTTTGAAGGTAGAGGATTCCTTTCAAATAAAAATAAATAGCGCTGTCAATCAATGATATATCTGCCAGTTCATGATCTGATGGGTGTCTGTTTGTGTGTGTGTGTACCAGGTAATGCAGCCATCACGCTGCGTAGTCGTCTGAAGGTGAAAGTGGTGAAGGACATGCTCCAGAGGACAGGCCAGCCAGGCCAGCAGCAGTACCAGGGGTCTGGGGGCCAAGGCCAAGCTGGGGGCCAGCCGGACACGGAGCACAATGGCCTGCTGCCCCATGGACACACCAACAGCGAGGCTGGGAACATTACCCTACAGATGCAGGTAAGACTCAATCCCTAACCCCTAGCTCCAAACCCTTTTGCACTAGCCCCTACTCCCTAGCAGGTCTCCAAATTAAAGGGGTCCTGGGGATGATAAAAATCTCTGGTACGGTTCAAAACAGACATTGGAACAGTTGCGGGACGATAGGCCGGACAAATATAAAATGCACACAAGTGGTTCCATATTAAAATGTTGACACAAACACGAGGCTGCTGAAACAGATCACATTGTGTTCACTTGTCTCGGCCATATGCGTGAATGTTCCAGAATACTATTACGAGAGAAGACCATTCTCAAACGAGCACCTGATGCGAGCGGTTTTTATAACGTGACAGAGATGGATATACAGCCTAATGGTACAAACATGGAGGGAATATCTAAAGATGCAGCAATAGGATTGTGCCTTACAGCCTTTGGACAGTAGAAGAAGAAATGCTGGTTTCACCGGCATTTTTTTCCTATTGTCAGATTTTGGCTGTAGGCTATTAAAAGCAAGGTAAGATAGGCTATGTAAAATGTCCAGGTTTCAAACAATGATATGGCTGACTAGGCATTGCATATGTAATTATTTAGGTTACGGAAATGTATAATATTAGAATATCATTCCAATGTATTTTCCGCTGGCTGCCCCTTCACCACAGAAAGCACTGAGCTAGGCTGAAACACCTGCATGTTGGAGCTGCCTTACTCAAGAAAGAGACCATGTTTTGTATGTGGCTTTATTCACTCAACATTTTCTTTATTTACATTGTTTGCAAATTGATATGTGGCACGTATTAATACCAAAATAACATGCAAAACAGGCACAAAAAATACAGGCAAAAAACAAAAAAAACAAAGCTAAATAGTTGGGTGGTCGCCACTGAAATTGACGTGGAATTTTATCATTTGTTCTTATCGTTTTAACGAAAAAACGGATGGCAGCCTCAGAAATCTTTTGTATACCACCCCTACCTTGTCACAACACAACTGATTTGCTCAAACGCATTAAGAGGGAAAGAAATTCCACAAATTAACTTTTAACAAGGCACACCTTTTAATTGAAATGCATTCCAGGTGACTGACTACCTCATAAAGCTGGTTGAGAGAATGTGCAAAGCGGTCAAGGCAAAGGGTAGCTACTTTGAATAATCTAAAATATATTTTGATTTGTTTAACACTATTTTGGTTACTACATGATTCCGTATGTGTAAATTCATAGTTTTGATGTCTTCACTATTATTCTACAATGTAGAAAATAGCATAAATAAAGAACCTTGAATGAGTAGGTGTGTCCAAACTTTTGACTGGTCCTGTACACACTTTTTTTTAGCTAAACAGTTGGGGCTCAAACGCCACCTGCCCTGAATGACGAGTTGCCACTGGTTATGCTGTTTAAAAAAATAAATATATTTAACCTTTATTTAATTGGGCAAGTCAGTTGAGAACAAATTCTTATTTACAATGAGGGCCTACCCTGGCCAAACCCTAATCCAGATGACACTGGACCAATTGTGCGCCGCCCTATGGGACTCCCAATCACGGCCGGTTGTGATGCAGCCTGGAATCGAACCAGGGTCTGTAGTGACGCCTCTTATCACTGAAATGCAGTGCCTTAGACCGACTGTTGTGCTACTCGGAAGCTCAAATGGGGCAGCTGGTGGTGGAATGTAATGTCTTTAACTGAAGTTTATTCAGGAACCAGTTCACCGTAACATTGTTCTTCTCACATTGATGTATTGTATACATGTGGTTAGCATGTTCAATTAATCAATTATCATTGTTAATAATGTATGTTTGTCTGTTTTCATTAAGATGCAAAAAGGGTTTTTCCTAACAAATTAAGTTTATGTAATATAGACTGTCTGTATCTGTCTCAGAAATACACTAATTACAAAAACACTGCAAATGACCCTCTCTCCCTTCCTCCGTTCTCTCCTCTCATCCCCTTTTTACATTTTTTTTGTCTGGGAGCATCACCCGGTCTCCATGGCAGCAGTCATAATAAAGCGTGGCTGGTTGGATGTTAGTGGCCCTGTTGCGCCAGTTGCCGTGGTTACGAAGGCGCACCTAGACGGATTCTGACTGCAGACCCTACTGCGGTCGACAGTTTGTGTGACATACACACTCAATTAAATTCAAATTGCTTCATTGGCATGACGTAACAATGTACATATTGCCAAAACGTACTTTGGAAATGAAGTTATTTAAAATAATCAAGATTGTCAATGGGTGAATCATTAACAACAATAATTAACGTTAAATATAACTACAATGGACAATAACAATGGCAAAGATGAGGTTGGTTGGTCTGTCAGACACTGTCCCTCGTCTTATGGCAGTCAGCAATGTAGTGCGCTGCCAACCCACAGCTCTCTGCATCCTCCCCCAACAGGATGGGTAGCCTATCCTCTTCAGAGAGGTCTTTGAAACCTTGAATAAGGGTTTCACATTTGGAGAAATGACAGTAATTGGTTTATATTTTTTATATATATTTAATATATATATATATATTTTTTTTTTTACAAATGCAGCTCTGTCTCAGGTTCTGCTGTGGTGCAGTGGTTGCACAGCCTTTCCTCTACAGGGAGCCAGGTTTTCCTGTGTCTACCCTTCTCAATGGCAAGGCTGTGCTCACTGAGCCTGGACTTTGTCAAGGTTTTTCTAAGGTTTTGATCAGTAACCATGGTGAAATAGTTTGCCACTGTGTACTGTTGATGTAGGGCCAGATAGCACTGCATTTTGCTTTGTGTTTCCCAGTAGGTAATGTCGTTTTTGTTTTGACTGTGTTGTAATTTGTTTTATTCTGATTGATTGGATGTTCTGGTCCTGCGGCTTCAGTCTGTTAGTAAAACAGGTTAGTGAACTCAGCCCCAGGACCAGCTGGATGAGGGACCTGAGGCTTCAGTCTGTTAGTAGAACAGGTTAGTGAACTCAGCCCCAGGACCAGCTGGATGAGGGACCTGAGGCTTCAGTCTGTTAGTAGAACAGGTTAGTGAACTCAGCCCCAGGACCAGCTGGATGAGGGACCTGAGGCTTCAGTCTGTTAGTAGAACAGGTTAGTGAACTCAGCCCCAGGACCAGCTGGATGAGGGACCTGAGGCTTCAGTCTGTTAGTAGAACAGGTTAGTGAACTCAGCCCCAGGACCAGCTGGATGAGGGACCTGAGGCTTCAGTGTGTTAGTAGAACAGGTTTTTGATCTCAATCCCAGGACCAGCTGGATGAGGGGACTCTTCTTTTCTCAGCTCTTGGCATTGCAGGACTTGGTAATGATATGAGAGGAGGTCACTGTACATGTTTCCAAAAACTTCATTGCTGATTTTTGAGTTGTTATTATTAGTGGATTTTGGCCTCATTCTGACCCGCATGCAATGTTTGTCATTTTCCTCTGGACATGTGGGTGTTCAGTTGAGTTTATTTTTAAACCTAAGTAATTGTAGTGTGTTTGTTACTTGAACTCTGTGAAGCATTTCTTTGGGCTGTAATTTCTGAGGCTCGTAACTCTAATGAACTTATCCTCTGCAGCTGAGGTAACTCTGGGTCTTCCTTTCCTGTGGTGTTCCTCATGTGAGCCAGTTTCATCATAGCGCTTGATGGTTTTTGCGACTGTACTTGAAGAAACTTAGTAAATTCTTGACATTTTCCGGATGTCTTAAAGTAATGATGGACTGACCTTAAGTATAAGCCAAAGTATATATGCTATGGATACCACCAGTAAACAGTTGGAGCTAACTAGTCATCGACCTGGCCAAGGATTTCGTCTCTGTCAATCACCGCATTCTTATCGGCAGACTCAACAGCCTTGGTTTCTCAAATGACTGTCTCGCCTGGTTCACCAACTACTTCCCTGATAGAGTTCAGTGTGTCAAATCGGAGTGCCTGTTGTCCGGACCTCTGGCAGTCTCTCTATGGGGGTGCCACAGGGTTCAATTCTCGGGCCGACTCTCTTCTCTGTATACATCAATGATATCGCTCTTGCTGCTGGTGATTCTCTGATCCACCTCTACGCAGACGACACCATTCTGTATACTTCTGGCCCTTCTTTGGACACTGTGCTAACTACCCTCCAGACGAGCTTCAATGCCATACAACTCTCCTTCCGTGGCCTCCAACTGCTCTTAAATGCAAGTAAAACTAAATGCATGCGCTTCAACCGATCGCTGCCCGCCTGTCCAGCATCACTACTCTGGACTGTTCTGACCTAGAATATGTGGATAACTACAAATACCTAGGTGTCTGGTTAGACTGTAAACTCTCCTTCCAGACCCACATTAAGCATCTCCAATCCAAATTAAATCTAGAATCGGCTTCCTATTTCGCAACAAAGCATCCTTCACTCATGCTGCCAAACATACCCTCGTAAAACTGACTATCCTACCGATCCTCGACTTCGGCGATGTCATCTATAAAATAGCCTCCAATACTCTACTCAACAAATTGGATGCAGTCTATCACAGTGCCATCCGTTTTGTCACCAAAGCCCCATATACTTCCCACCACTGCGACCTGTATGCTCTCGTTGGCTGGCCCTCGCTTCATACTCGTCGCCAAACCCACTGGCTCCAGGTCATCTACAAGTCTTTGCTAGGTAAAGCCCCGCCTTATCTCAGTTCACTGGTCACCATAGCAGCACCCACCCGCAGCACGCGCTCCAGCAGGTATATCTCTCTGGTCACCCCCAAAAGTAAATTCCTCCTTTTGGCTGCCTTTCCTTCCAGTTCTCTGCTGCCAATGACTGGAACAAACTGCAAAAATTGCTGAAGCTGGAGACTCTTATCTCCCTCACTAACTTCAAGCACCAGCTGTCAGAGCAGCTCACAGATTACTGCACCTGTACATAGCCCATCTGTAAATAGCCCATCCAACTTCCTTATCCCCATACTGTATTTATTTATTTTGCTCCTTTGCACCCCAGTATCTCTACTTCCACGTTCATCTTCTGCACATCTATCACTCCAGTGTTTAATTGCTATATCGTAAATACCTCGCCACTATGGCCTATTTTATTGCCTTACCTCCATTATCTTACCTCATTTGCACACACTGTATATATACTTAAAAAAAAAAAATCTACTGTATTATTGACTATGTTTGTTTATTCCATGTGTAACTCTGTGTTGTTGTATGTGTCAAACTGCTTTGCTTTATCTTGGCCAGGTTGCAGTTGTAAATGAGAACTTGTTCTCAACTGGCCTACCTGGTTAAATAAAGGTAAAAAATGAAATAGTAAGCTAATTGACAAGTTTGAACTTAGCTAGCTTAACAACAAGGTGGTTTTTCATCGTCAAATGTTGACAAAGCAATGAATGGTTAGACAAGGCATCAAATACTGTCACCTATCTCAGTTTAATAATTTAACCATTATTCCTTGTTTCAAAACTATACTGTTCAAAAACGTGTGTGTGTGTGTGTGTGTAGGTTCTGAATGAGGTGGTGGTGGACCGAGGCCCTTCCTCCTACCTGTCTAATGTTGACCTGTACCTAGATGGACGCCTCATCACCTCTGTACAGGGAGACGGTGAGTACAGGACATGACACAGCGCTACAGTGGTGGCACGAACAAATACTCTTCTGTCTTCAGTACCTATCTCTCTTCCCTCCCTTTCCTCCACCGCTCCAGGTGTGATCGTGTCGACCCCTACAGGCAGTACAGCGTATGCAGCAGCAGCGGGAGCTTCAATGATCCATCCTAATGTCCCGGCCATCATGGTCACACCGATCTGCCCACACTCCCTCTCCTTCAGACCCATAGTGGTGCCTGCTGGGGTCGAGCTGATGGTGAGAGTGGGGAGGAGAAGGGAGAGTTGAAGAGAGTGGGGAGGGTTGAAGAGTGGGAGGGGATCTGTCTGTCTTATGGTTGTGTTGACCTCTTCCCCTTGTCTGTCTCTGTCTGTCTGCAGATCACCCTCTCCCCTGATGCCAGGAACACTTGCTGGGTGTCGTTCGACGGCAGGAAGAGACAGGAGATCAGCCATGGAGACTGGTAACTTCACTGTCCTTCACCTTACAACCATTTACTACAGTGTAATAGCTTCCACATTCTAGCAGGTAGAATGGAAGATCCTTGCTAGAACACTAATCAACCCTAATCTCCCTCCTCTCCACCCCTCTCCCTTCTCTCCCCCTCTTACCACTCATCTCCCCCTACTCTCCCTGCAGTATAAAGATCACTACGTCGTGCTATCCGGTACCATCCATCTGTTGTCATGATCTGGTGTATGACTGGTTTGAGAGCCTGGCTCAGTGTCTGCACTGGAACGTCAGAAAGAAACAAGCTCGTCTGGCTGACGATGTCTCGGACTCCTCAGATACAGAGAACTGAACACAGACAGACAGACACATAAATGTGCACAGGAATTGAAAACACACAAGCACACGTAAGAATATATACATTTGAAGTCGGAAGTTTACGTACACTTAGGTTGGAGTCATTAACTCGTTTTTCAACCACTCCACAATTTTTTTTTAACAAACTATAGTTTTGGCAAGTCGGTTAGGACTTGCCAAAAGTCATTTTTCCAACAATTGTTTATAGACAGATTATTTCACGTGTAATTCATTGTATTACAATTACAGTGGGTCAGAAGTTTACATACACTAAGTTGACTGTGCCTTTAAACAGCTTGGAAAATTCCCGAAAATGATGTCATGGCTTTAGACGCTTCTGATAGGCTAATTGACATCCTTTGAGTCAATTGGAGGTGTACCTGTGTGGATGTATTTCAAGGCCTACCTTCAAACTCAGTGCCTCTTTGCTTGACATCATGGGGAAAATCAAAAGAAATCAGCTAAGACCTCAGAAAAAAAATTGTAGACCTCCACAAGCCTGGTTCATCCTTTGGAGCAATTTCCAAATGCCTGAAGGTACCACGTTCATCTGTACAAACAATAGTATGCGCGTATAAACACCATGGGACCACGCAGCCGTCATACCGCTCAGGAAGGAGCGTCTCCTAGTTCTGTCTCCTAGAGATCAACGTACTTTGGTGCGAAAGTGCAAATAAATCCCAGAAAAACAGCAAAGGATGATGCTGGAGGAAACGGGTACAAAAGTATCTATATCCACAGTAAAACGAGTCCTATATCGACATAACCTGAAAGGCCGCTCAGCAAGGACAAAGCCACTGCTCCAAAACCGCCATTAAAAAAGCCAGACTACGGTTTGCAACTGCACATGGGGACAAAGATCATACTTTTTGGAGAAATGTCCTCTGGTCTGATGAAACAAAAATAGAACTGTTTGGCCATAATGACCATCGTTATGTTTGGAGGAAAAAGGGGGAGGCTTGTTAGCCGAAGAACACCATCCCAACCGTGAAGCACGGGGGTGGCAGCATCATCTTGCTTTGCTGCAGGAGGAACTGGAGCACTTCACAAAACAGATGGCATCATGAGGTAAGAAAATTACGTGGATATATTGAAGCAAAATCTCAAGACATCAGTCAGGAAGTTAAAGCTTGGTCGCAAATGGGTCTTCCAAATATACAATGACCCCAAGTATACTTCCAAAGTTGAGGCAAAATGGCTTAAGGACAACAAAGTCAAGGTATTGGAGTGGCCATCACAAGCCCTGACCTCAATCCTATAGAAAATTTGTGAGCAGAACTCACGTCTGCGAGCAAGGAGGCCTACAAACCTGACTACGTTACACCAGCTCTGTCAGGCGTAATGGGCCAAAATTCACCCAACTTGTTGTGTGAAGCTTGGGGAAGGCTACCCGGAATGGTTGACCCAAGTTAAACAATTTAAAGGCAATGCTACCAAATACTAATTGAGTGTATGTAAACTTCTGACCCACTGGGAATGTGATGAAAGAAATACAAGCTGAAAGCATTCTCTCTACTATTAATCTGACATTTCACATTCTTAAAATAAACTGGTGACCTTAACTGACCTAAGACAGGGAATTCTTACTAGGACTAAATTCAGTTTTTCACAATTCCTGACGTTTAAATGTATTTGGCTAAGGTGTATGTAAACTTGCGACTTCAACTGTGTGTATATATATATATTTTACACATAGTATTGTCAGGGAATTATACTAAAAAGCAGTCATATTCATGTTAAACAGGTTATGATGCTAACTGACTGATTTGTCTGGGCCCCCTGGCTGGATGATTTAGTTAACATTTAGTATTATGGTCCTAATCATCACTCTGTTTTAGTGTGCATCTCAATCAGTTACATTCCAAATATTCTGCTTGTCCCTTTAGATGGCTACAGGCCACACAGCTGATCTGGGAGAATGATGGCACCCTATTCAATATACAGTGCACTACTTTTGACCAGATTCCTATGGGTCCTGGTAAAAAGTAGTGCGCTGTTAAAAATGCTATTGCAACCTTTGCGATAAGGAATTGAGACCAAAAGCTCAAGAGAAGTTTGAAGTGTTTAATACCAAGGATACAGTCAGCTGAGTGCATACATTTTAGAAAGCTCACAACACATTTTATACTCTTCCCTTGTAGGCGTCACCTACCCAGCTGTACATTTTATGACCCCAATGAGTTTCCCTCCTTTCCCTTGTGGAATGTCCATGGTCCTCTCTTTGTTTAGCTATATTTCAGAATCACACGCCGTCCATCTTCTGTTCTGATCAAAGGCAATTTCCTCTTCTCTGATTAGGTCAACATTTCTAAATTAGCATACACACAGTTTCATGGCCTGAACTCCATTAATGCAATGAGAGAAATTCCTGTTCTTCCGTACACTGCAGCATGGCTAGATAGTTACTATTGTTGAGCATCTCACCATAGTGAGCTGATGACCACTAGGAGGAGCCACTGTAAAACTCATAATACACTTGAGTGTACAAAACATTATGAACACCTGCTCTCTCCATGACAGACTGACCAGGTGAATCCAGGTGAAAGATATGATCCCTTATTGATGTCACTTGTTAAATCCACTTTAATCAGTGTAGATGAAGGGGAGCAGACGGGTTAAAGAAGGATTTAACTCGATATTAGGAATGTGTTCCTGATCATATTTACTCAGTGTATTTTTCTCCATTTCTTTGTGGTGGACTAGAGTTGAATCTCAAACGACTTCAATGATCCCTGAAAAGCTGTAGTGCAATGATCAGTCAAACTGTAGTCTGTCCAATATCCCTCAAAAGCTGTAGTCAGTCCAATATCCCTCAAAAGCTGTAGTCTGTCCAATATCCCTCAAAAGTTGTAGTCAAAAGCTGTTGATGAAGTATTATTTGAGTGTCTTTCTTAACCTCCTAATGTTAATTCTGTCAGGGTTGTGATCAATTCCATTTCAATTCAGAAAGTAAACCCAGTTCCACATTTTCCTCATTGAAAAACATGGGCTGGAATTGGAATTTGTTGGACTTGTTGGATTGACTGGAATCTGACCCCAACCCTGGTCTCTACATAACAGAGTAGGTCTTCTGTCGTCAGGGCTAGTCAGACACTGCACAACATACAGAAAATGAAGGCCCATAATGTTGAAGTTTTGTAAGTTATTAGTATTTTACCTGACCACTTGTGTAATATTTGTATATTCTGGTCGTAGGGTTTCAAAACTATTTCAACAAGACAAATGTTTTAATAAGCCTTATGACGGATCAAACAAAGACTGACTTTCATCTCCGATTTCATTCAGTGTTCATCTGTAGACCAATTATTTAATATTTATTCTGTACATAGATATTATAGTCAATCACCACATTCATTATATTCCTATTTACATATAGAGCCTCTAGTTTAAAGGAGATCTTATGCTTAGTATGTTTAATGGTTGTCTATATTTCATACACGAAGAGGCCAGTTTCCTGAATATTTAAAGGGGCAATCTGCAGTTGCTAGATTCATTTTTGGACATATAAAGTAATGATATAGTACCGTTAATTCTTGAAGAATATGGCTTAAAAATGCCTCAGGAGCTTAGTTCCACTGTTTTACCCCATCAGAACCCAAAATATAAGCTTGTTTTACTCCAATGTTTGTAAACAAAGTAAACAAAACAGTTTATATCCTAATGACATGGTGAAAACTTCAATTTTGATGTCATGGATGGTCAGTCCCTGCATCCATATCTCTAGGAATTTGAGTGATTACATTTCTTCAGCTCAACCCTCTGCTTTTTACCAAAACGGTGGAGAAAAACACTTTGTTTTTGTTTCAACTGCTTGATTGGCCCTTTAAAGGAGCTAAGATGGAGGAAATAATTATGACCCTTTATGGTTGGTTACAAGCGTTTCCCATGTTATTAATGAGATTGTCCCTAACACGCAGTTGTGTTATTGAGGGGTGAATTTTTGTGTTGAAATAAAGTACTTTGTGTGCATCACAGGTACGCTGTATGGCCAAAAATATGTGGACAATCCTTTAAATTAGTGGATTTGGCTATTTCAGCCACAGAACGGGTGTATAAAATCGAGCACACAGCCATGCAATCTCCATAGACAAACATTGGCAGTAGAATGGCCTTACTGAAGAGCTCAGTGACTTTCAACGTGGCACCCTCACCTCATAGGATGCCACCTTTCCAAATAGTCAGTTAGTCAAATTTCTCCCCGGTTAACTGTAAGTGCTGTTAGTGTGAAGTGGAAACGTGTAGGAGCAGCAACAGCTCAGCCGTGAAGTGGTAGGCCACAAGCTCACAGAACGGGACCGCCAAGTGATGAAGCGTGTAAAAATCGTCTGTCCTCGGTTGCAACATTCACTACCGAGTTCCAAACTGCCTCTGGAAGCAGCAACAGCACAAGAACTGTTTGTCGGGAGCTTAATGAAATGGGTTTCCATTGCCGAGCAGCCGCATACAGATCACCATGCGCAATGCCAAGTGTCAGCTTTAGTGGTGTAAACCTCGCCACCATTGGACTTTGGAGAAGTGGAAACGTGTTCTCTGGAGTGATGAATTACGCTTCACCATCTGGTAGTCCGACGGAGAAATCTGGGTTTGGCGGATACCAGGAGAACGCTACCTGCCCCAAGGCAAAGTGCCAACTAAAGTTTGGTGGCGGAGGAATAATGGTCTGTGGCTGTTTTTCATGGTTCGGGCAAGGCTCAAATGTTCCAGTGAAGGGAAATCTTAACGCTACAGCATATAATGACATTCTAGATGATTCTGTTCCCAACTTTGTGGCAGCAGTTTGGGGAATCCTCTTTCCTGTTTCAGCATGACAATGCCCCCGTGCACAAAGCGAGGTCCATACAGAAATGGTTTGTCAAGATCGGTGTGGAATAACTTGACTGGCTTGCGTAGAACCCTGACCTCAACCCTATCGAACACCTTTGGGATGAACTGGAACGCCGACTGCGAGCCAGGCCTAATCGCCCAACATCAGTGCCCGAACTCACTAATGCTCTTGTGGCTGAATGGAAGAAAGTCCCCAGAACAATGTTCCAACATCTAGTGGAAAGTCTTCCCAGAAGAGTGGAGGCTGTTATAGCATCAAAGGGGGGACCAATTCTATATTAATGCCCATGATTTTGGAATGAGATGTTCGACAAGCAGGTGTCCACATACTTTTGGTCATGTAGTTTAGACATATATGGTTTTGTTTTAAGATTTGGACTGGTGCGGACCAACCAAATGTGGTCTTGTTTTGGGGCAGAGCTCATTAAAACAAGGTTATTACATATTTCTACCTTTTTGTGTACATTTATTAAGGATCACCATTTAGTTCCTGCCAAGGCAGCAGCTACTCTTCCTGGGGTTTATTAAGGATCACCATTTAGTTCTGCCAAGGCAGCAGCTACTCTTCCTGGGGTTTATTAAGGATCACCATTTAGTTCTGCCAAGGCAGCAGCTACTCTTCCTGGAGTCCAGCAACATTAAGGCAGTTTATATACAACAACAAAAATATTACATGACATACATTTCATATCACTTTTCACAACAGATAGTGTTTGCCCTCAGGCCACTACTCTACTACCACATACCTGCGTAGGATGAGAGAATGGCATTCATACATTATCCATAATTATGTATTTCTTTATAGTACAGATCAGGGACCCATAATCCTGTTACCTGATTTAAATTTTGGGGGAAAACGTTGCATAAAAAAACAGGGAGATTTTACTGTAATTCTGTTACCAAACTGCATCTGCACAGTTCTTCCAGTAAATGTGTTTTTGTGAAATATTTGTTCAAAGTAGTCCTTGTGCATAGAGTTGTATGGTTTGTTAAACTTTTAAATCAATGGTTTTTGTTTGGCATCTATTTTTAAACGTGTGAAATTAGATTTGAAAAACGATGTAAATACTTTTCATTTGATACCAGAATGTTTTCTTAATTAACCTTTTATTTAACTAGGCAAGTCCGTTACAATGATTGCCTACACTGGCCAAACCCTTACGACGCTGGGCTAATTTTGCACCGCCCTATGGGACTCCCAATCATGGCCGGTTGTGATTACAGCCTGGAATCGAACCAGGGTCTGTGGTGACGCCTCTAGCACTGAGATGCAGTGTCTTACACCGCTGCGCCACTCGGGAGCACTGGGACATTAGACATCCCACGAAAAATGGATTGTGAACTAATTTGTATATTTTAGCCATTCATTCACCCATGTCTTGTAGTTAACGGTTTGCTTGTAAAATACACCTTGTCCACTAGAGGGCTGTCTTTTACCACTTAGAACCCTCAGTAGGTTGGTTGTCATAGAGACAAAGCTCTTAGATGATGGATGAGAGCCAATCATCAGCAGCCATTTGGTTGCTCCTGAAATGGCACCCTATTCCCCATATAGTCAACTACTTATGACCAGAGCCCTATTTATTTTAACCTTTTAATTTAATATTTTTTTAACTAGGCAAGTCCGTTAAGAACAAATTCTTATTTACAATGACGGTTTACCCCGGCCAAATCCTAACCCGGACGACGCTGGGCTAATTGTGCGCCTCCCTATGGGACTCCCAATCACGGCCGGTTGTGATTACAGCCTGGAATCGAACCAGGGCCTGTGGTGACGCCTCTAGCACTGAGATGCAGTGTCTTGTACCACTGCGCCACTCGGGAGCACTGGGACATCAGACATCCCACTGCTCTCATGAAAAATGGGTTGTGAACGAATTTGTATATTTTAGCCACACCCATGTCTTCCTGTCATGACTCGACCAATTGTCATTGGCTGATAATGGCAGCCAACTTGTCATTGCAGCCATTCCTGGACTCCCCTTTTCTACTGCACCGTTATAATTGAAATCATAGTACCATGTTGGTCTTCTTATTGACTGCCAATCATAGGCTATTATGTACCGTTTTCCCAAGAGAACCCCTTTCAACATCTAGGCTACATTCTGTAACCTGAGACGCTGATAAATTCTCCATGTTGTTTAATGTCTTCCATGCTGTTACATGGCTCCCTTTTGGTGCTGAAAAATGACATCTGATTGACACTCATGCAGTCTTTGATCACGTTAGGCCTGCAGTACAAAGTGTCAGATCTGGACACTTACCGTTTTACCCCAAAACCCTGCCTGAGAAAAATACTGCTGTTTTGTGAAATGACATCTTAGAGAGAATCTATAGGAATCATCAGAAGAGAGACTGTGGAATCTGAAAGCCTTCGGTTACCTTCCACACAACAACTAATCAGCCAAATATCAAGAGGTTTGGCTCATCTGACGAAATAGGCAGTTTGCTAATGGGTCTGGATACTGAAAGACAATTTGGGGTGTTTGAGTAGATGTTGACAGTCAGATGGGTGCGAGAATAGGCTAGAGGGGTGCGAGAATAGGCTAGAGGGGTGCGAGAATAGGCTAGAGGGGTGCGAGAATAGGCTAGAGGGGTGCGAGGGTAGATGGGTGAGAGACAATTACCTGAGAAAGGGACATGGGGTTGATTTGGCTGCGTTTACATCAATCAACTCAGATTTTTTGCCAATAATTGGGAAAATATCAGAATTAGGCTTCCTGTGTAAACACAGCCTTTGTGCTCCAGTATGTTTGTGGATGAACAGGAGAAAATACTGACTTGTGAAGATTCTCATTCCCAGACACTTCCTCCGAAATGCGCAAAGAGCCTGGTGGACCAGAGAGTCAAACTTGGCCTTCGTTAGCCAGTACAGAGAGCCGGGAGAAACTCCCAGCGCAAACCGTAGGCACTGGTTTAATCTACAAACCAATCATCTCCCACAACACCTTCCCCCTAACCCTCCCCGTACGCTAGCACACCACAAGCACAGAGCCACGCCTCGCAGTCTTGTGATTCGCTAAAATTAAATTCCTATTAGAATTCTATGGGCACTCACACCAAGGCCAACTTTTGATTGGTTGATATCCCAGGCCTATATGCACTGTGCACAATAGCCTGAGGACGAGGTTAGTGAAGATGCAGAAACATGGAGATGCATATCACCCTCCCATGCAATATATGTTATTGTTAGTGAACCTCGATTAGCATCACATAACACATCACGACTTGTTTATGATTATCACCATTTCCCCAACAGTGTGTAAAAAGCACGGAGTCACAAAGAATAATAGGAAAGAGATGTAGATGATTTATTTCTACTTTGGAAAGTAAGTTAAGAACAAATTCTTATTTACAATGACGGCCTAGGAACAGTGGGTTAACTGGTCTAGGAACAGTGGGTTAACTGGTCTAGGAACAGTGGGTTAACTGGTCTAGGAACAGTGGGTTAACTGGTCTAGGAACAGTGGGTTAACTGGTCTAGGAACAGTGGGTTAACTGGTCTAGGAACAGTGGGTTAACTGGTCTAGGAACAGTGGGTTAACTGGTCTAGGAACAGTGGGTTAACTGGTCTAGGAACAGTGGGTTAACTGGTCTAGGAACAGTGGGTTAACTGGTCTAGGAACAGTGGGTTAACTGGTCTAGGAACAGTGGGTTAACTGGTCTAGGAACAGTGGGTTAACTGGTCTAGGAACAGTGGGTTAACTGGTCTAGGAACAGTGGGTTAACTGGTCTAGGAACAGTGGGTTAACTGCCTTGTTCAGGGGCAGAATAACAGATTTTTACCTTGTCAGCTCGGGGATTCGATCTAGCGACCTTTCTGTTACTGGTCCAACGCTCTAACCACTAGGGTACCTGCCGCCCCAATATATCCATACTGTTGATGATGACATGCCCCCCCGGGTATAAACTGATTGAATTAACATTGTTTTCATGTCATTTCAACAACAACAACAAATCAATGTGATGACGTTGAATCAATGTGGAAAACTGATTGGATTTGCAAAAAGTCCATCAACGTAAAGGGAATTTTAGTATTTTTCTGGGGTGACTGTACTTTTCACACACTTTATAATGAGGGGAAATGGTAACCATGCTCATGTTACTGCAGCATTCTCAAGATACGTATGGGGTTATGGGGAGGATAAGTATGGGGTTATGGGGAGGATAAGTATGGGGTTATGGGGAGGATAAGTATGGGGTTATGGGGAGGATAAGTATGGGGTTATGGGGAGGATAAGTATGGGGTTATGGGGAGGATAAGTATGGGGTTATGGGGAGGATAAGTATGGGGTTATGGGGAGGATAAGTATGGGGTTATGGGGAGGATAAGTATGGGGTTATGGGGAGGATAAGTATGGGGTTATGGGGAGGATAAGTATGGGGTTATGGGGAGGACGTGAGCTTGTTTTGCCCTCGCCACCTTTTATCTTCACCTGCGATCGATAACTTCATTTGTGCGGTCCTCTCTTGATGAAGGTAATATTTTTTGGGGAGCTGATCTTTCTGTCTTCTCAAGGACTGTATTGAAACATGTGTATGAGAGAAATAATGGACATCTGTCTACTCCTTCTTCCCTGTTATTGACTCAGTGCTTTAAACACAGTGTTTTTATAATGAGGGGAATGGGGATGATGGGGAAGAAGTCCGGACAACGTAGTTAAGGTGCAGGAGAATAGAAGGTGAGATGTTTGATATCTCGGGGCTCTTTTCAATCCGCGTTGTGGGAGTTCAGATTTACAACGTGATTGAAAATGCAACGTTCCTAATTTTAACAGAGACTGCATTCACGGTAAACGCTGCGTATGTCGGCTAAGTCGAAAATTACCTTGTCGAAAATCTATTGTGGAATCTGTAACGCTTCAGGTTCCCAGACTGAATAGAGCTCTTAATTGTGGTTGGAAATGGTGACGTCATCAACACTGAGTGGCAGAATGGTTTTACTGTCTTCATTCCTATGTTCCTCTTTATCCAGAGGCATATATGGAGATTCTGTACGTACATACATACAATATATATAAGGTTTATATACTTTATGTACATACACTATTTGCTGTTCATGTTGGAGAGGGTGAGCTCCAAACGCCCCCGCTCTCGTCAACAGTTGTCCCATTTTGAGTTTGTGTTTTATGTAACCACATGGGGGTGTTGTCATAGCTCCGTGGATAGCTTATGTAAATTGATATAGCATCTGCTTCTCATACTTTTTTCAAATGTATATAAAGGAATAGTTTGTTTTTTATAAAGCACTTTGAATATTGAAAGGACACATGCATTTATTTTTGTAAGTACATTTTAATGTGTTGTGCACTCAGCCAAAACACACACTATAGTAGATTGGGAAAACATGACACGTATTGCCTGCTGTGATAATAACCCATAAAGGTGCAACATATTTCCTCTTTGACAAGTTACTCTGTTTTGAAGCATGACTAACAAAGACGTGACTCACACAACTGATGTCTCATGGCATGCGACCATTGTATATGGCAAATTGGCGACACAATGACTTTAAGACCACATGAATTAAAGTGTTTCTGAACATGGGGGGGGGGGGGGACAGCGGTGGAACATATGGGGATAGGTTCTATAATCTCTGCCATAATCAATGCTGAGTTCTGAGAAAATCCAACATGACAGTTTACAGATGACAGTTCAACATACAATGTTTCAACAAGCAATTTAATGTATTTTATATAATAACAGACATGACCTTTTTAAAGCTGAAATCTACATAAGGGCAAACGACACCGCTGTTCGCGCCAGCACATTTGTTATTGTTTTTGTTGATGAAACCGAGTTATGGAGTGTCCAGCATCGTGAAAATAAATAATTACAGTACGTACGCTGTTGGTCTATCGCGCGTCGAATGATGATGATGATGATGATGATGTCAGAGGGAGTCATTTATTTGTTGTGAAAGGACGTGTCAGTTTTACCGTTATGGATTCCACCTTTAACGCTTTGACCCTAGCGACAACAGGGGCCAAGTTAAGGTAACTGGAACTCTGAGGCATTCTGTTATGTGTTGTACTATGTCTGATCTACTTCCTTATCGGTTCTATTGGATGTGAATACGCTGTAGACACTTGTTGTCCCATTGGCAGCATTCTCAACCAAATAAACATTTCACACACAGACACGTCGACGATCAGAAACAGTGTCCAGATAGAAGGTGAAGAACCACACAAAGGGCTGGATGCAGACTGTCGACGTTGAAGTTCAGTAATGCTGGTTCGAGGAGCTTGTTATCTGAGAGTGTCTGTCTTGAATACACATGAGCTTCTGTTAAATCAGACACAGTTAAAATGGATGAAAACATTTCCCTCTGTCCTTTCCCTTGCTTCATCAAACAACATTGGAATACAGAGGTGAGGCAAGACAGACAATGCTTCGGCTCTACAGTTGTTCAGTGTGACTTCTGTCTTTCTGTTTTGTTGAAGTTTATTTTCATAAAAAAAAAGAAAAAAAAGAAGCTCAACTGAAATGTTTCTAGAGTGGGTTAACCAGCCAACCACTGTTTGAACATTGACAAACTCTGTACTACTCCAGTCCATACAGAACATGGTCATTAATGGTTGTTGCTTCTCCAGTCCTCCCACTGTGTGGCGTAGTCTTCTATACACTCATTTCCAGCCAGAACAAGTAAACATCTGGCTGCCTTTAGAAGACAGCGTCCTACGAAGCGCCCTTCATATTAAAGGCCCAATGCTTACATTTTTATCTCAATATCAAATTATTTCTGGGTAACAATTAAGTACCTTAATGTGATTGTTTTGAATCAAAATGGTCAAAACGAAACAATGGCTTCTTAACAAGAGCAATTTCTCATGCAAGAACTTTGAAAGGACTGTCTGGGAGGAGGAGAAAACTGAAAACTAACTGTTATTGGCTGAGTTTTGGAACTCTCTTATTGGCCTATTAATCTGTTAACCAATTTACTGCCTGGTGATGTTACCAGTCAGGCCAAAACTCCATCCCACCAAAACAGGCTGAAATTTCAGGCAGTCTTTACAAACAGCTCTTACACTAATAGGGCATCATCATAATTTAAAAAATGTCACAGTATTATCCCAACCTAAATATATATCAAACACAAATAAATCACGTTTTTGACTGCACTGGGCCTTTATGCGTCCTACGAAGTGCCCTCCATATTAAGAGCACTACGAAGGGCCCTCCATTACCTCCTAAGCATCCTACAAAGTGCCCTCCATATTTTGAGCACTACGATGGGCCCTCCATGTTGACGGTGGTGACGAAGCACCTCTGGAACAATCTCTCAGGGTCGGGTGGCTGGTTGTCACAGTCCAGCTTCCTGCTGAAGAAGTGCTTCCTGAAGCCGTGAGGGCCGATGGAAGGTGCTGGGCCGGAGTGGCTGGGGCCCTCAATGGGTTCCAACCCTGGAATATCGAGACACACACGCAGGCACGCATGCACACACACACACACACACACACACACACACACACACACACACACACACACACACACACACACACACACACTCTGCAGCTTTACTTGTTCATTGTGAGATAGAAATGTGTGTTTTTGCAGTCCTCTTTTTTTATTCCAACCAGACATCACTAGCTGGCCCATCATTATGGTATGTCACTAGCTGGCCCATCATTTTGGTATGTCACTAGCTGGCCCATCATTATGGTATGTCACTAACTGGCCCATCATTATGGTATGTAACTAATTGGCCCATCATTATGGTATGTCACTAACTGGCCCATCATTATGGTATGTCGCTAACTGGCTCATTATTATGGTATGTCACTAACTGGCCCATCATTATGGTATGTCACTAGCTGGCCCATCATTATGGTATGTCACTAACTGGCCCATTATTATGGTATGTCACAACCTGGCCCATCATTCTAGTATGTCCCAAGCAAGACAATAATGATGATATGTCACTACTGGCCCATCATTATGGTATGTCACTAACTGGCCCATCATTATGGTATGCCACTAACTGGCCAATTATTATGGCATGTGACTAGCTGGCCCATCATTATGGTATGTCACTAGCTGGCCCATCATTATGGTATGTCACTAACTGGCCCATCAATTTGTTATGTCGCTAACTGGCCCATTATTATGGTATGCCACTAGCTGGCCCATTATTATGGTATGTCACAACTGGCCCATCATTATGGTATGTCACTAGCTGGCCCATCAATTTGGTATGTCACTAGCTGGCTCATCAATTTGGTATGTCACTAGCTGGCCCATCATTATGGTATGTCAATAGCTGGCCCATCATTATGGTATGTCACTAGCTGGCCCATCATTATGGTATGTCGCCTACTGGCCCATTATTATTGTATGTCACTAGCTGTCCCATCATTATGGTATGTCGCTAACTGGCCCATTATTATGGTATGCCACTAGCTAGCCCATCATTATCGTGTGTTACTAGCTGGCCCATCATTATGGTATGTCACTAGCTGGCCCATCATTATGGTATGTCGCTAACTGGCTCATTATTATGGTATGTCACTAACTGGCCCATCATTATGGTATGTCACTAGCTGGCCCATCATTATGGTATGTTGCTAACTGGCCCATCATTATGGTATGTCACTAGCTGGCCCATTATTATGTATGTCACTAACTGGCCCATCATTATGGTATGTCACTAGCTGGCCCATCATTATGGTATGTCACTAGCTGGCCCATCATTATGGTATGTCACTAACTGACCCATTATTATGGTATGTCACTACCTGGCACATCATTATGGTATGTCCCAAGCGAGACAATAATGATGATATGTCACTACTGGCCCATCATTATGGTATGTCCCTAACTGGCCCATCATTATGATATCTCACTAACTGGCCCATCATTATGGTATGTCACTAGCTGGCCCATCATTATGGTATGTCACTAGCTGGCCCATCAATTTGGTATGTCACTAGCTGGCCCATCAATTTGGTATGTCACTAGCTGGCCCATAATTATGGTATGTCACTAGCTGGCCCATCATTATGGTATGTCGCTAACTGGCCCATTATTATGGTATGCCACTAGCTAGCCCATCATTATGGTGTGTTACTAGCTGGCCCATCATTATGGTATGTCACTAGCTGGCCCATCATTATGGTATGTCGCTAACTGGCTCATTATTATGGTATGTCACTAACTGGCCCATCATTATGGTATGTCACTAGCTGGCCCATTGTTATGGTTTGTCTCTACTGGCCCATTATTATGGTATGTCACTAGCTGGCCCATCAATTTGGTATGTCACTAACTGGCCCATCATTATGGTATGTCACTAGCTGGCCCATCATTATGGTATGTCACTAGCTGGCCCATCATTATGGTATGTCACTAGCTGGCCCATCATTATGGTATGTCACTAGCTGTCCCATCATTATGGTATGTCGCTAACTGGCCCATTATTATGGTATGCCACTAGCTAGCCCATCATTATGGCATGTGACTAGCTGGCCCATCATTATGGTATGTCACTAGCTGGCCCATCATTATGGTATGTCACTAACTGGCCCATCAATTTGTTATGTCGCTAACTGGCCCATTATTATGGTATGCCACTAGCTGGCCCATTATTATGGTATGTCACAACTGGCCCATCATTATGGTATGTCACTAGCTGGCCCATCAATTTGGTATGTCACTAGCTGGCTCATCAATTTGGTATGTCACTAGCTTGCCCATCATTATGGTATGTCAATAGCTGGCCCATCATTATGGTATGTCACTAGCTGGCCCATCATTATGGTATGTCGCCTACTGGCCCATTATTATTGTATGTCACTAACTGGCCCATCATTATGGTATGTCACTAGCTGGCCCATCATTATGGTATGTCGCTAACTGGCCCATTATTATGGTATGCCACTAGCTAGCCCATCATTATCGTGTGTTACTAGCTGGCCCATCATTATGGTATGTCACTAGCTGGCCCATCATTATGGTATGTCGCTAACTGGCTCATTATTATGGTATGTCACTAACTGGCCCATCATTATGGTATGTCACTAGCTAGCCCATCATTATGGTATGTCACTAGCTGTCCCATCATTATGGTATGTCGCTAACTGGCCCATTATTATGGTATGCCACTAGCTAGCCCATCATTATCGTGTGTTACTAGCTGGCCCATCATTATGGTATGTCACTAGCTGGCCCATCATTATGGTATGTCGCTAACTGGCTCATTATTATGGTATGTCACTAACTGGCCCATCATTATGGTATGTCACTAGCTGGCCCATTATTATGTATGTCACTAACTGGCCCATCATTATGGTATGTCACTAGCTGGCCCATCATTATGGTATGTCACTAGCTGGCCCATCATTATGGTATGTCACTAACTGACCCATTATTATGGTATGTCACTACCTGGCACATCATTATGGTATGTCCCAAGCAAGACAATAATGATGATATGTCACTACTGGCCCATCATTATGGTATGTCCCTAACTGGCCCATCATTATGATATCTCACTAACTGGCCCATCATTATGGTATGTCACTAGCTGGCCCATCATTATGGTATGTCACTAGCTGGCCCATCAATTTGGTATGTCACTAGCTGGCCCATCAATTTGGTATGTCACTAGCTGGCCCATCATTATGGTATGTCACTAGCTGGCCCATCATTATGGTATGTCGCTAACTGGCCCATTATTATGGTATGCCACTAGCTAGCCCATCATTATGGTGTGTTACTAGCTGGCCCATCATTATGGTATGTCACTAACTGGCCCATCATTATGGTATGTCGCTAACTGGCTCATTATTATGGTATGTCACTAACTGGCCCATCATTATGGTATGTCACTAGCTGGCCCATTGTTATGGTTTGTCTCTACTGGCCCATTATTATGGTATGTCACTAGCTGGCCCATCAATTTGGTATGTCACTAACTGGCCCATCATTATGGTATGTCACTAGCTGGCCCATCATTATGGTATGTCACTAGCTGGCCCATCATTATGGTATGTCACTAGCTGGCCCATCATTATGGTATGTCACTAGCTGTCCCATCATTATGGTATGTCGCTAACTGGCCCATTATTATGGTATGCCACTAGCTAGCCCATCATTATGGTATGTTGCTAGCTGGCCCATCATTATGGTATATCACTAGCTGGCCCATTATTATGGTATGTCACTAGCCGGCCCATTATTATGGTATGTCGCCACCTCTGGTCACTTGTGTTACCTGGTGCTCGTAGTGGTAGGCCGTTGTCCAGGCGACTGGGCTTAGTGGCGATGAAGAGGTAGCAGAGGACACAGACTGTGATGAGGAAGGCCAGGAGGACCACCGCTGCGATGGACAGACCTATCAGAGCCCCAAAGCTGGGGAGGGAGAGAAGGAAGAGGGGGAGAGGGAGGGGATGGAGAGGGGGGAGAGAGAAGGGAAGAGGAGAGAGAGAGATGAGGGGAGAGGGAGGGGATGGAGAGGGGGAGAGAGAAGGGAAGAGGAGAGAGAAGGGAAGAGGAGAGAGAGAGATGAGAGGAGGGAGAAAAAAGAGGAAGAGAAGAGAACACATCAAAAGAGAGTGAAAGAGCGAGTCTCAACATCAACAGTGAAGAGGTGACTTTGGGATGCTGGCCTTCTAGGCAGAGTTGCAAGGAAAAAATACATATCTCAGACTGGCCAATAAAAAAGAAAAGATTAAGACGGGCAAAAGAACACAGACACTGGACAGAGGAACTCTGCCTAGAAGGCCAGCATCCCGAAGTCGCCTCTTCACTGTTGACGTTGAGACTGGTGTTTTGTGGGTACTATTTAATGAAGCTGCCAGTTGAGGACTTGTGAGGCATCTGTTTCTCAAACTAGACATTCTAATGTACTTGTCCTCTTGCTCAGTTGTGCACCGGGGTCTCCCACTCCTCTTTCTATTCTGGTTAGAGCCAGTCTGCGCTGTTCTGTGACGGGAGTAGTACACAGCATTGTACGAGATCTTCCGTTTCTTGGCAATTTCTCACATGTAATAGCATTCATTTCTCAGAACAAGAATAGACTGACGAGTTTCAGAAGAAAGTACTTTGTTTCTGGCCATTTTGAGCCTGTAATCAAACCCACAAATGCTGATGCTCCAGATACTCAACTAGTCTAAAGAAGGCCAGTTTCATTGCTTCTTTAATCACAACAACAGTTTTCAGCTGTGCTAACATAATTGCAAAAGGGTTTTCTAATGATAAATTAGCATTTTAAAATGATAAACTTGGATTAGATAACACAGCGTGCCATTGGAACAAAGGAGTGATGGTTGCTGATAATGGGCCTCTGTACGCCTATGTGGATATTCCATTAGAAATCAGTTGTTTCCAGCTACAATAGTCATTTACAACAATAACAATGTCTACACTGTATTTCTGATCAATTTGATGTTATTTTATTGGACAAAAAAATTGCTTTTCTTTAAAGAACAAGGACATTTCTAAGTGACCCCAAACTTTTAATCAGTAGTGTATGTTGCAGAGTCTACAGGAAATCACGGACTACAAAAAGAGAACCAGCCACGTCACGGACACCGACGTCACGCTTCCAGACAAACTAAACACCTTTTTTGCCCGCTTTGAGGGTAATACAGTGCCACTGTCATGGCCCGCTAACAAGAACTGTGCCCCCCCCCCCTTCTCCTTGGACGACGTGAGTAAAACATTTAAACATGTTAACCCTCGCAAGGCTGCTGGCACAGACAGCATCCCTAGCCGTGTCCTCAGAGCATGCGCAGACCAGCTGGCTGGTGTGTTTACGGACATATTCAATCTCTCCCTATCCCAGTCTGCTGTCCCCACATGCTTCAAGATGGCCACCATTGTTCCTCTACCCAAGAAGGCAAAGATAACTGAACTAAATGACTACCGCCCCGTAGCACTCACTTCTGTTATCATTAAGTGCTTTGAGAGACTAGTCAAGGATCATATCACCGGCCACCCTAGACCCACTTCAGTTTGCATACTGCCCTAACAGGTCCACAGACAATGCAATCACCATCACACTGCCCTATCCCATCTGGACAAGAGGAATACCTATGTAAGAAAGCTGTTCATTGACTTCAGCTCACCATTCAACACCATAGTACCCTCCAAGCTCATCATCAAGCTGGAGGCCCTGGGCCTCAACCCCGCCCTGTGCAATTAGGTCCTGGACTTTCTGACGGGCCGTCCACAGGTGGTGAAGGTAGGAAAAAACATTTCCACCTCGCTGACCCTCAACACTGGGGCCCCACAAGGGTGCGTACTCAGCCCCCTCCTGTACTCCCTGTTCGCCCACGACTGCGTGGCCATGCACGCCTCCAACTCAATCATCAAGTTTACAGACAACACAACAGTAGTAGGCCTGATTACCAACAACGATGAGTCAGCCTACAGGGAGGAGGTGAGGGCCCTCAGAAAAACAACCTCTCACTCAACGCCAACAAAACAAAGGAGATGATCGTGGACTTCAGGAAACAGCAGAGATAACACCCCCTATCTACATCGAAGGGATAGCAGTGGAGAAATGGAAAATTCCTCGGCATACACATCACGGACAAACTGAAATGGTCCACCCACACAGACAGTGTGGTGAAGAAGGCGCAACAGCCTCAGGAGGCTGAAGAAATTTGGCTTGTCACCCAAAACCCTGACTAACTTCTACAGATCCACAATCGAGAGCATCCTGTCGGGCTGTATCTCAGCCTGGTATGGCAACTGCTCCGCCCATAACCGTAAGGAGGGTAGTGAGGTCTGCACAACGCAGGAAGGCCAAAAAGCTCATCAAGGACAACAACCACCAGAGCCACTGCCTGTTCACCCCACTATCTTCCACAAGGCGAGGTCAGTACAGGTGCATCAAAGCTGGGACAGAGAGAATGAAGAATAGCTTCTATCTCAAGGCCATCAGACTGCTAAACAGCCATCACTAACTCAGAGAGGCTGCTGCCTACACTGAGACTCAATCACTGGCCACTTTAACAAATGGATCACTAGTCACTTTAAACAGTGGCACATTAAATAATGCCACTTTAATAATATTTACATATCTTGCATTACTCATATCACATGTATATACTCTATTTTATACCGTCTAGTTGCACCTTGCTCATGCTGCTCGGCCATCACTCATCCATATATTTATATGTACATATTCCCATTCACCCCTGTTATATTTGTGTGTATTAGGTAGTTGTTGGGGAATTGTTATATTACTTGTTAGATATTACTGGACTGTCAGAACTAGAAGCACAAGCATTTCGCTACACTCATAATAACATCTGCTGACAATGTGTATATGACCAATAACATTTGATTCAATTTGATTTGAAATCTCCTTCCAATAAGGTTAACCATTTCCCATGATCAATTTGAACTTTTACACATTTTCATGTTGAATTTTAATTGAGGTATTTATCACCTTCCATAAGATTGGCATACAATAGCCTATAAGATCACCATAACTCCAGTGCAAACCAATTGAAATGTGAAGATCCTATAAATCTGTTATCAGTATCATAAAAAATATCCTTCATTCTAGTGTATTAATCGTGTGCGCTTTGCTGTATAATTATGATCAACAACCTCTCTCATCTTGTGTTTTCTTGAGATAAAACAAAGCGTCATAGTCTACCCATGTAATAACCCTACAAGAACTATGTCCAAAAAGCACACTATCACAAAGGCTAGTAAAGATCCCTTACGTACCTGAGCCACCACATGTATCCATACTCATAAGGGAAAAAGCTGTTGGGATCATCACAGCAATACTTGATATCGTTAAATCCGCAGCAGAATGTCGCGCTCGGATCGCTCCCTTCTTTAGGACAGGAAGAGCCGTTCATAAACACATTCTCTGCGCTGTAGTAGCTGGTGCACTCCGAACTCATGCTGGTAGAAAACACACTCTAAAGGAGAAGAGTCGGAGAGATGATTTTCTTAGATGTTTAAAGGTCTCATTGTAATTCTATCCACATAGAGTGCCCCTTGCTCTGCTGAAAAGTGCAAAACATTTATTCCAAGGATGCCACTGAAATGGGACGAAACTTTGCACCTCGACATATCATATAGAGTTCTAGAGCACCCCTCCCATCTCTCTCTCTCTCTCTCTCTCTCTTTCTTTCTCTCTCTCTCTCCAACAGTGAAGAGAAAAACCGGATAGGAGACAAACCATATCTCTACAAAAGTGGACTACTTCATTAAATCATATCTAATCCATTTTATCTTGCTTTGATGTCACAAACATGAAGGGCTACATTTTGGTTTCTTAAACTTTCTTAATAAGTAGACTGACATCCTTAGCCTGGTTGCCGTGTCTGTTCAGCTATTTCATTCCACTCCTTGTACTCTGTGTCATTTGCCTTTGGAATGTTAACACTACTGGTACCTAGACTACTCTAAGCTTGAATTGAACGTAGGAGGTTTGCATGAAACATGATTGATGTAATCAATGTGAATACAGTAATATGAAAACCTTAAAGAAAGAGTGCCCTCCACTTCATGTGTAGATAAATGATTGCATTGAACATGTCTAAGAAGTACTAATTTCAAACTGCAACAAACCCACTAAGCATTTACCATCAGGCGACGTCTTTTGGATGTCTTTTAGATATTCTTTTGGTGCGGTCCGGACCGGCCTTGATTTGACCTAAAAAAGGCATCTAAGATTGGTTCAGATTTGGTCCCATCCGGACTGGCCTTTATTTGGCCCAAATATAGACGTCCATGATAAGTCCAGTAGGGTTTTTGCCGTTCATGCCACAACCAGGGTTTGTTGTTCGCTACATTGGTGTCAGAAATGGGAAGGCAGCCATGACCGTTAAACATCATCACTGGTAACCTAAGCATTATGGTGGAATCTCCTTCTACTAGCCCAGAATTCCACTGATCCTGCTTTTAGACTTGTGGAAAATACTGTAGTGAACGAGTAAAGGCCTACACTTCCCACTAAGCATTTAACGACGTCAACGTCTTTGAGATTACTTTTTTTGGTTCTTGTTTTGGTGCAATCCGGACTAGTCTTGATTTCAACGTCCAAGGTTTGGTTCAGATTTGGTCCGGAACGGACCAAATCTGAAGCAATCGTAGACATCTCTGTTTCACAAGTTTGAACAGCACAGTACAGTAGAGCCCAACCAGGTACAGTACATTACAGTACAGTAACTAAAAGTAGAGGACAGTCGTGGCCAAAAGATTTGAGAATGACACATATTAATTTACACAAAGTTTGCTGCTTCAGTGTCTTTTGATATTTTTGTCAGATGTTACTATGGAATATTGAAGTATAATTACAAGCATTTCATAAGTGTCAAAGGCTTTTATTGGCAATTACATGAAGTTGATGCAAAGAGTCAATATTTGCAGTGTAGACCCTTCTTTTTCAAGACCTCTGCAATCCGTCCTGGCATGCTGTCAATTAACTTCTGGGCCACATCCTGACTGATGGCAGCCCATTCTTGCATAATAAATACTTGAAGTTTGTCAGAATTTGTGGGTTTTTGTTTGTCCACCCGCCTCTTGAGGATTGACCACAAGTTCTCAATGGGATTAAGGTCTGGGGAGTTTCCTGGCCATGGACCCAAAATATCGATGTTTTGTTCCCCGAGCCACTTAGTTATCACTTTTGCCTTATGGCAAGGTGCTCCATCATGCTGGAAAAGGCATTGTTCGTGATCAAACTGTTCCTGGATGGTTGGGAGAAGTTGCTCTTGAGGATGTGTTGGTACCATTATTTATTCATGGCTGTGTTCTTAGGCAAAATTGTGAGTGTGCCCACTCCCTTGGCTGAGAAGCAACCCCACACATGAATGGTCTCAGGATGCTTTACTGTTGGCATGACACAGGACTGATGGTAGCACTCACTTTGTCTTCTCCGGACAAGCTTTTTTCCGGATGCCCCAAACAATCGGAAAGGGGATTCATCAGAGAAAATGACTTTACCCCAGTCCTCAGCAGTCCAATCCCTGTACCTTTTGCAGAATATCAGTCTGTCCCTGATATTTTTCTTGGAGAGAAGTGGCTTCTTTGCTGCCCTTCTTGACACCAGGCCATCCTCCAAAAGTCTTCGCCTCACTGTGCGTGCAGATGCACTCACACCTGCCTGCTGCCATTCCTGAGCAAGCTCTGTACTGGTGGTCCCCCGATCCCGCAGCTGAATCAACTTTAGGAGACGGTCCTGGCGCTTGCTGGACTTTCTTGGGCACCCTGAAGCCTTCTTCAAAACAATTGAACCGCTCTCCTTGAAGTTCTTGATGATACGATAAATGGTTGATTTAGGTGCAATCTTACTGGCAGCAATATCCTTGCCTTTGAAGCCCTTTTTGTGCAAAGCAATGATGACGGAACGTGTTTCCTTGCAGGTAAGCATGTTTGACAGAGGAAGAACAATGATTCCAAGCACCACCCTCCTTTTGAAGCTTCCAGTTTGTTATTCGAACTCAATCAGCATGACAGAGTGATCTCCAGCCTTGTCCTCGTCAACACTCACACCTGTGTTAACGAGAGAATCATGATGTCAGCTGGTCCTTTTGTGGCAGGGCTGAAATGCAGTGGAAATGTTTTTGGGGGATTCAGTTAATTTGCATGGCAAAGAGGGACTTTGCAATTCATCTGATCACTCTTCATAACGTTCTGGAGTATATGCAAATTGCCATCATACAAACTGAGGCAGCAGACTTTGCGAAAATTTATATTTGTGTCATTCTCAAAACTTTTGGCTATGACTGTATAATGTTCTGTACTATAATGTACTCTACTTTACTGAACTAAGCTGTACTATACTTTACTTTTCTTTACTGTACTGTGTCCTGTACTGCACTGTAGCGTACCGTACTGTTATCTACTGCGTTAAACTCGACTGTCCTGTATTGTACCATACTGTACTCTACTGTGCTTTGCTGTACTAAACTGCCGTACTGTAATGTGATGAAACTTGTGAAACACACCCTAGACGTCTATGATTAGTTCAGATTTGGATCTGGTCCGCACAAACCAAATTCGTGCTTGTTTTGGGGCGGAGCTCATTCGAATATTACCCAACATGCTTTGCAAGTTTTTTAATTTTATTTTTACATTTACTTATTGGTCATTCAGCAGACACTCTTTTCCAGAGCGACTGACAGTCAGTGCCTTTCAACTAAGGTAGATAAACAACAACATATCACAGTCATAGCAAGAAAATAAAAAGGTGGTCTGTTGGTTTTATTCTGTTGGACTACTGTGAACATCATCGCTGCCAAATTTAAAACCCCTGTAAATCTAAGCCCTTAGATCTCAGTATTTCCAAAGCTAACATATAGAATTGTTTTAAAATGGATAATTTAGCCATTTGATTTAGAATTTTAGGATAAGGAATAAGGTTTTGAAGTGTCTGCCCTGTATCTGAGAGCTACAAGAAAACTTTTTTTTTTTAGACCTATGTTTATGTAACAGTATAACTTTAAACCGTCCCCTCGCCCCGACACGGGCGCGAACCAGGGACCCTCTGCACACATCAACAACTGACACCCACGAAGCGTCGTTACCCATCGCTCCACAAAAGCCGCGGCCCTTGCAGAGCAAGGTGCAACCCTACTTCAGGTCTCAGAGCAAGTGACGTAACTGATTGAAACGCTAGTAGCGCGTACCCGCTAACTAGCTAGCCATTTCACATCCGTTACACTCACCCCCCTTTCAACCTCCTCCTTTTTCCGCAGCAACCAGTGATCCGGGTCACGGCACCAATGTAACAGTATAACTTTAAACCGTCCCCTCGCCCCGACACGGGCGCGAACCAGGGACCCTCTGCACACATCAACAACTGACACCCACGAAGCGTCGTTACCCATCGCTCCACAAAAGCCGCAGCCCTTGCAGAGCAAGGTGCAACCCTACTTCAGGTCTCAGAGCAAGTGACGTAACTGATTGAAACGCTAGTAGCGCGTACCCGCTAACTAGCTAGCCATTTCACATCCGTTACATTTAGTCACGTTATTTGTAGCACGTTTGACCCCTTATGCACTTTTAGCAATTTTTACAGCCCGGTACTGGGTTACCTTCAGATGACTCCTTTGCAACTTGAGTGTAGAGCAGAGCAGAACAACCAACTTCTTCGTGTTCGTGAGAGTCTCCCCTTTCGATATTGGTGACATATTAGTTTGTAGCTCCAACGGTTCGGTCTGGACAGCCGGTTTTGTGAGAAGAACTCTTCGAAATGAGGACGTCAGTGATTGGTTTCTGATGACTGCCGTAAGCCTGTGGATGTCATAGAGCCAAACCGACACTGTTGTGTTCGTAAGAGTCTCATCTTTGGTGGAAACGGTTCAGGTTTAAACAAACGATTTCATGACGATTTTCTTGTCCGGATCCTCTTGTGTGGAAAAAGACAGCTTTCACAAGCTTCCTGTTGTGGAACTTTATATCGACGGAAAGAGGCGATTGAGCTGCAACCACTACAAGAAACGGTAAGTCTCAACCATAAACACACAGGGATCTACTCAATATTCAAAGGAAGTCACTGTGTGAAGCACCGGTGCGTCAATCGACTCTATTTTTTTTTAAGCTTTTGAAAAATCGAACATAAGTGCATGTGACAGATGGGAGCAATAATACAAATTCTGCTTCAACCTTTAGTTGGCTCCTCTTTCCTATATTACTGTGACATAATGCCTACTTCATTGAGAATATATGTGCAGTTGAAATTTGTCCATAGAAAAAAACATATTTTCAAAGTCTGTAAATTATGTATTTTCAACATCCAGAAAATACGTATTTTCTGCTTCTGTATAAGACATATTTTTGACATCCATTTAAGACATCTTTTTGAAGTCCATATAAAATGTATCTACTAACCTTTCATTCAGCACGCACGTGAAATGTACGTGATGTCAACGTCTGGAACAGCAAAATGGCGCCGGAAGAAAGGTCAGCAGTTTTACGGTCTCCCAACCAACTGTGCTACTATGTGTTTTTTTTGCGTTATTTGTAACTTATTTTGTACATAATGTTTCTGCAACCGTATCTTACGGCAAAAAAGAGCTTCTGGATATCAGGACAGCGATCCCTCACCTCGGATTAGACAAAGATTTTATCTACAACAAGAACGATGCACAAGACATTTTCCAAACACCCCACAGGGCCGACATCCCCGTTATTTGCAAGAGGAAGCGACGCGGGTACAGAGGACAAAGAGCCGGGTGCGACTGTGATCATGCTCTCCATAGCCGACGTGAGAAAGACCTTTAAACAGGTCAACATACACAAGGCTACAGGGCCAGACAGATTACCAGGACATGTTCTCCGGGCATGTGCTGACCAACTGGCAGGTGTCTTCACTGACATTTTCAACATGTCCCTGATTGAGTCTGTAATACCAACATGTTTCAAGCAGACCACCATAGTCCCTGTGCCCAAGAACACAAAGGCAACCTGCTTAAATGACTACAGACCCGTAGCACTCACGTCCGTTACAATGAAGTGCTTTGAAAGGTTGGTAATGGCTCACATCAACACCATTATCCCAGAAACCCTAGACCCACTCCAATTTGCATACCGCCCAAACAAATCTACAGATGATGCAATCTCTATTGCACTCCACACTGCCTTTTCCCACCTGGACAAAAGGAACACTTATGTGAGAATGCTATTCGTTGACTACAGCTCAGCGTTCAACACCATAGTATCCTCAAAGCTCATCACTAAGCTAAGGACCCTGGGACTAAACACCTCCCTCTGCAACTGGATCCTGGACTTCTTGACGGGCCGCCCCCCAGATGGTGAGGGTAGGTTGCGATACATCTGCCACGCTGATCCTCAACACTGGAGCTCCACAGGGGTGCGTGCTCAGTCCCCTCCTGTAGTCCCTGTTCACCCACGACTGCATGTCCAGGCACGACTCCAACACCATCATTAAGTTTGCAGACGACACAACACTGATCACCGACAACGACGAGACAGCCTATAGGGAGGTGGTCAGAGACCTGGCCGGGTGGTGCCAGAATAACAACCTATCCCTCAACGTAACCAAGACTAAGGAGATGATTGTGGACTACAGGAAAAGGAGGACCGAGCACGCCCTCATTCTCATCGACGGGGCTGTAGTGGAGCAGGTTGAGAGCTTCATGTTCCTTGGTGTCCACATCAACAACAAACTAGAATGGTCCAAACACACCAAGACAGCTGTGAAGAGGGCACGACAAAGCCTATTCCCCCTCAGGAAACTAAAAAGATTTGGCATAGGTCCTGAGATCCTCAAAAGGTTCTACAGCTGCAACATCGAGAGCATCCTGACTGGTTGCATCACTGCCTGGTACGGCAATTGCTTGGCCTCTGACCGCAAGGCAATACAGAGGGTGGTGCGTATTGCCCAGTACATCACTGGGGCAAAGCTGCCTGCCATCCAGGACCTCTACACCAGGCGGCGTCAGAGGAAGGCCCAAAAAATTGTCAAAGTTCCCAGCCACCCCAGTCATAGACTGTTCTCTCTACTACCGCATGGCAAGCGGTACCGGAGTGCCAAGTCTAGGACAAAAAGGCTTCTCAACAGTTTTTATCCCCAAGCCATAAGACTCCTGAACGTCTAATCAAATGGCTACCCGGACTATTTGCATTGTATGCCCCCCCTAACCCCTTTTTTACGCTGCTGCTACTCTCTGTCCTTCGACTTCATATTTTTCATGCAACCTTCATGCAACCGTCCCCAAAGCCAACACCTCCTTTGGCCGCCTTTCCTTCCAGTTCTCTGCTGCCAATGACTGGAACGAATTGCAACAATCGCTGAAGCTGGAGACTTATATTTCCCTCACTAACTTTAAACATCAGTTATCTGAGCAGCTAACCGATCGCTGCAGCTGTACATAGCCCATCTGTAAATAGCCCACCCAATCTACCTACCTCTTCCCTATATTGTTTTTATATACTTTTCTGCTCTTTTGCACACCAGTATTTCTACTTGCACATTATCATCTGCTCATTTATCACCCCAGTGTTAATTTGCTAAACTGTATTACTTCGCTACTATGGCCTATTTATTGCCATACCTCCTCATGCCATTTGCACACACTGTATATAGACTTTCTTTTTTTCTATTGTGTTATTGACTGTACGCTTGATTATTCCATGTGTAACTCTGTGTTGTTGTTTGTGTCGCACTGCTTTGCCTGATCTTGGCCAGGTCGTAGTTGTAAATGAGAACTTAAAAAAAAAAATAACGTTCTGGGAATGGTGCAGAATGTTACTTAGTTACTTAGGTGGGAATTTCAGTGCTTCAGCATAATGTTTCCTACGGGTTTCCTCATGGTTTTATTTAAAGTCATGTTCTCAGAACATTATTAAGAAAACATTCCATATAAAAAACAGAGGAAAACATTAGTAACTGTCGTGGAAATTCTTTATAGGGACACTCGAAGTCAATCTAAAATGAATCACTTTATTATCAGCACACTGGATTGGTTCCAACCAACTCAATGCAGCAAGTACACATGTCAATCAGGAGCTCTCTCGGGTCAGTCCTGTTAAGTCTCTTATATACAGACAAGTTATATTTGCATGATTTAGCTTATTCATAATTAATTAATCATTAACGTCTGCTTCATTCATTTGACTGACCAATACTGGGTCATGCATGTGACAGACCAATACCTCACGAGGCTTCTTCTCTATAAGTTGAAACCTTGAAACTGAGATATTGTTTGTTCTCAAAACAAGGGTCTGGGTGTACTGCCAAATTGAACATACTGATAGTGAGGATTCGTTCAATCAGTCACTTGCATGAACACAGAAATTGGTTATTAGAAAAGCAAAAGTATAGAACACAGAAATTGGTAAATAGAAAAGCACAAACATAACATTTTCCATCACATAACGTTCAAAGAACATTCTAAGAATTGTATTTAAAAACATACATTCTGTTCTCAGTGTCAACAAAAATCTATCATCTATCTTGTTAAGTGTGTTCAGGTGTGTTGGCTGTGCCCACTAATTGTCCACACCTGATCTTAATGACTGCTTGTTGCCTTTGAAATGGGGTCTGTTTGAATAGACTAAAATGAGCAGCTTTGTATCAGTAAAAAAAATTGGCATGCTAGCTCCATCTGGATGACACAGTGTACTAATACCATGAAGAAAGAACAGAAGATCATAGGTTTGTAACTCACTGAAACTTTCAGAGAACCATAGTAAAACGTTTTCAGAACATCCCTGCAACATAAACATTTAAGTTCCCAGAACAGGCAACATTTTCACCTCAGTTCTCAGAACGTTTAACAAACGGACAGTTTTACTGGTCAGGAAATGTATGGCTTTGTTCCCAGAACCAATGGGAAACCAAACAATTATATTCCCACAACTTCCAAGGAACCAAATGTGCTAGCTGGGCCGGGTCACTGGTGTGAAAGGCAAACACCCTATGTATGCACCAATAGGGTTAACCCACTTGGTGGGAATTGTAACGTGGCTCATACAGTGAGGATTTATTTAAATAAATTGTATTTATTTATTTTTGTTGACTTTATTATTTTTCATTCTTTATAGTTATCATCTGATCTCCGGTCAGGCAGTAGCAGCCAGACAGACAGACAACGGTATCTCTTTATAGTTATCATCTGATCTCCGGTCAGGCAGTAGCAGCCAGCCAGCCAGACAACGGTATCTCTTTATAGTTATCATCTGATCTCCGGTCAGGCAGTAGCAGCCAGCCAGCCAGACAACGGTATTTCAGTAAAAGTCTAAAAGTATTTGGTGTTAAATATACTGAAGTATCAAAGTAAATTAAATTGCTAAAATATACTTAAGTATCAAAAGTAAAAGTATAAATCATTTCAAATTCCGTACATAAAGCAAACCAGACGGCACGATTTTCTTGTTTTTTTTAGACAGGGACACACAGACATCATTTACAAATGAAGCATGTGTGTTTAGTGAGTCTGCCAGATCAGAGGTAGGAGGAATGACCAGGGATGTTCTCATGATGCGTGAATTGGATCATTTTCAAGGCCTGCTAAATGTAACAAGTACTTTTTGATGTTAGAGAAAATGTATGGAGTAAAAAGTGCATTATTTTCTTTAAGATTGTAGTGAAGTAAAAGTAAAATAGCGTACAGATGTCCCAAAAAACGAAACTTTAAAGTATTTTTTCTTAAAGGGAAGTTCCACCTCAAAACGTTATTTTGGTACAGTATTTGTTTTATTAGTCCATTGTTGACATAGTCCCAAACTGTTTAAAATATATGTAACTTTCAAAATACAGAAATCATCCCTGTATGATGCATTCTGAATCATATGATGCAAAACAACAATGGACTAATGAAACAAATACCAAAAGATAGTTTTTTTGGGGGGGGGGAGTTTTCCTTTAAGTACTTTACACCACTAGACATACTTTCATGGACTTTCGCTGTCCCTCTGTCTCGTCATTGTGTTGTGTACATTCCTCTCTTGTGTGGTGTGGTCTATGCAGTCTGTGTGTATTTAACCTAACATATCAGGCGTAAAAGTGTATCCATCTCTGTCGGAAACCAGAAAGAACAGGCGCAATGGATTATGGTCATTGTAGTTAATTACCACTTTTCTGCACTGAACTAGGTTGAGTATTTACTTAATAAAAACTACAACTCCTTTCAGCCCAGCGTGCTACGAAGTTCTTGACTTGATTTCTCTTGTGAATAATTAGATTTCTCTCTAGAGAAACGGGACACGTTGGGCTCACAAAAAACCCCAGAACTAAATGGAATTGAACCGAAGTCGGTCAATTAGTGGTTTAATGACCGAACCCCCCGAATCGCTCAGCACTACTGAGAAAATAATGCACTATGTTAAGAAATAGAATGCAATTTGGAACTCAGACCGTCCTAGATGCATCTTAACGGGTCTGCAGAATGGAACCTAATGTTCCAAGTTATTTAATGTTCCCTAGCCTTTATCTCATGAATATACAGCTTTATACTGCACATCACAACAAGACATGTACTCATGCTGTACCCATCAGATTAAGGGCGTACTAAGGAAGATTCAGTATTAGAAAAACAAACTGAAAACAATTGAGTAAGTAAGTAAGTATCGGAGTAACTAAAAACTGCCAAGCAGTTGCCATACCAAGTTGTGATGCAGCCAGTCAAGATGCTCTCAACGGTACAGCTGTAGAACCTTTTGAGGATCTGAGGGCCTAAAACCTGTTCGCCTCTGCCTGGAGGCAGACACTTGGCTGCAAGTGGATCTTCCAGCAAGACAATAACCCCAAGCACTAATTAAAATCCACAAAAAATGGTTAATTGACCATAAAATCAGTATTGTATTATTTATTGTATACAGTAATTTTTGCTCCTCTTTATCAAGGGTGCAAATAATTGACTGTATGTGAGTAGCATGGACTCACTGAGGAAGTTCTGGGAGGGAGATGGTTTACATGTCAGCAGCCGGAGAAATATGATGTGGGTTATGACTAGTTTAGGGCAGTGAGTATTGGATAAGAGAGCGGGGGACAGATAGAGACAGACTGAAAGAGAAGGAGAGAGAGAGATTGAAAGAGAGGAGAGAGAGATTGAAAGAGAGAAGGCGAGAGAGATTGATTACATTAGACCTTCTTAGTGGCATAAACCAACAATGTACCTCTTTGGAAAATGGCTTTGATAAGGATTTGATTTAAAGAGAGCCCTACAGTACTGCATTCGCCGTGTCCTTGTTATTGTGAAAGGTATCTGTACTTTTGTTCAATTGCTTGGTTGATGCTCTTTCTTTGTCCTCTGTCTCCATCATTCCTTCACCTGAACATGAGTATAAGAACAGCATCTTTGGACAAGGTTCAGCTGCTAAAATGGCACAGCAATTACTGTAAGAGTTTTCCCACATATTGGGCTCTGTTCAATCCGCAGAAATTGTAAAGGCAATGTTCCTGCTTTAGCGGAGGCTGCATTCATGGTGAACGTTGCGTACTGTATGTCCCTTCAATCGGAAATTACTTGTACATTTCTATCACGAATCTGCAACGCTTCAGCATTTCAGAATGAATAGAGCCCATTATTATTATTATTATTTTACTCACTTTTTCTCCCCAATTTCGTAATATCCAATTGCGATCCAATTACGATCTTGTCTCATCGCTGCAACTCCCCAACGGGCTCGGGAGAGGCGTACGGTGCATGTACACTAGATAACGGTAAATTGCCGCGTGCCGCTTAGGCCGCCCATTGTGACTCGCTTGTGGGCATCGTGCGTCAAGAATTCAGCATAGCAAGTTTGTATGAAGGTCTGGTTATTAATCGGGTACATAGTTCAATAGTAATATCCTCTAAAACACTCTGGTGACAAACAAACTTTGCTGCCTTGTTTACAATTGTCCACATGGCTGGGAGAACCTATTCAAGTAAGTAAATACATTTCGAAAATGTAATTTTAAAAAATGTATTATTAGCTAACGTTACAGTGCAGGCTAACACAAATGAGCTGCTAAATGAGCTAGCTAGCTATCTAGGCAATTTCACATACTGTATAAATGTCACGATTGTCGTCGGGAGGAGAGGAGGACCAATGTGCAGCGTGGTAAGTGTTCATTATTTTAATAAAACAACTGAACACTGAACAAAACAACAAAAATGACAAACGAACAGTCCTGTAAGGTGACGAAAAACACTAAACAGAAAATAATCACCCATCAACACAGGTGGGAACAGGCTACCTAAGTATGATTCTCAATCAGAGACAATGATAGACAGCTGCCTCTGATTGAGAACCATACCAGGCCAAACACACAGAAATACAAAACAAGGACAACATAGAACACCAGACATAGAATGCCCACCCAAACTCACGCCCTGACAAATAGAGACAAAAAAGGATCGTGACAGTCAGGGCGTGACAATAGATAGCTAGCCAAGTGAATTAAATATCACCAGCTACCTAACTTCATATTAGCTAGCTATCTTGATGTATTTATCACTGTAAGAAACTAACTCCAAATGCATTTGAAGAGGTCCCAATGAAGAGCAGCGGTTCTCAGTCCTGGTCCTGGGGACTCAAAGCGGTGCACATTTTTGTTTTTGCCTTAGCACTGCACAGCTGATTCAAATGATCAACTCATCATCAAGCTTCAAGTGGTATTTATGTATTAATTTGTGATGCTATCCTTGATATGATCCTGTTATTGTCACATGCAAATATGTGTGCCCATGCATTTATCAATTCAATGTTATCATGATTTGTTATCAGGGATATTATACTTTAGTAATCCACAATGACCTGGTGATGTAAAAGTCAAATAATTACATTTTCTTCCGTATTCCTACAGATACCTGGTAACTGGAGATTCCTTCAAAACGATTGCCTACAGTTAACGTGTAGAGCACTGCAAGGTTGGGTGACCAGGTCCATCTGGGACTGCCTCCTGGAGGAATTCAGGTGTGTGAAGGCTACCTGTGTCCTGCGTAACTTCATGAGGATGAACAGGAGGACAGGATCTGCAGCTCGCCGCTGTGTGCCAGAGGAGAAGTCTGCTGCTCTGCAGGATGTTTCAAGGGTGGGGTCCAACAACACAGCAAGAGAGGCAGAGATCTTCACCTCTTACTTCTTCGAAGAGAGTGCCGTTCCCTGGCAACACCATAGACTACACTATGCACAACCAAGGGTTCTTTTAAGAGCCATTCACATATCAATAAGAGTATTATTCCATTTACTTAGCTATGTCAACTGCAGTTATTCAATTCCCAGTTTCTCTCCCTTTGATTTCTACTTCTCAGGTGAGGGTGCTGTTTAGGTAAGGGTGTGATGTCTGTACAAAAACCAAACAGGCTATTTTAAATCACCCATATTGAAAAAATGTAGGACATTTAGACACCCTATAACCCACACCTACATACTCATGTATCAATCTGTTTGATGAATTGTGTTGTGCAGTAAGCAGGCTCAGGTGTATAACTGTAACTATAACCTTCAAAGGATAGGCAAGAGGGCCAACCATGGAGAATAGTAAGACACTTAATTATTTCTATAACTACGCTATATTGTTTGTCCTTGTGTGTCCATTCATGTTTTTCAGCATAAAGTACTCTGCAGCCACTTAGTGTGGTGTGGACACCAGGTGAGGCCACACACACAGATTCCTGTTGAATACTGTCACTTTAGCTACCTTATTTTCTCAATAACAGTCTCTCTCCTTCACTTCATCCCTCTCCTTTTCTCCCTAAATCCTCTAGGTTATATCAGCTGTGTTGGTGAACCCCTCCTGCATCTGAACTGGCTACATAGAGGGCACAGCATGATCAGAGGTGAGAGGTCAGGTCAACAGGAAGTATTATTAGAGATGCTTTACATTGAAATGCAGATAGAGATGCAGAAGTCCAAGAGTTAATGATCCAAGGTCTGTTTTGCATTTCACCTCCTGATGATTATGATGACTAACAATGTTAGAATAAAAAATAAAAACACAAGGCTTAAACATGCTCTCTCTCCATCTGTCTCTCGTCTGCAGACATGTTTTGATGAGAGAGAGGATGCCAACCCCCAGTTCCACCATCACCATCTCACCCGCTCTTAAGACCCTGGGGGGCATGTAGCCTGGTGGTTAGAGCATTGGGCCAGTAACCGAAAGGTTGCTAGATCAAATCCCAGAGCTGACAAGGTAAAAATCTGCTGTTCTGCCCCTTAACAAGGCAGTTAAACCACTGTTCCTAGGCCGCCATTGTAAATAAGAATTAGTTCTTAACTAACTTGCCTAGTAAAATAAAGGTTAAATAAAAAATTACCTTCGGGCCGACTAGAGACACTATTATGTAATTGTGATGAACTGAGAGAATATTTGGGTAGCACTGATTCATTAATCATATACTGTCTTCCCTGCTCCTCTGTTCTTACCTCTTTCCCTTTGTCTTTTACACCTCTCTCACCACCTCTTTCTTCCTCTGTTTTTATAATGGACAACTGATGTGCATTGAAGTAGAGATTGAACTTGTACTTGTAATATTACAAGTATAATATTTAGAATGCATGTATTTACAACACTTGGATAATGAACTTCTTTCAATAAAGCGTTTCACATTCTCTACTGGTTGAAATGAAGTCTCATTTGATGAAATACTACACCTATCTTGTGTTTATGTCACGGCCTGACCGTAGAGATCTTTTTATTCTCTATGTTTGGTTGGTCAGGGTGTTACTCGGGTGGGAAACTCTATGTTCTTTGTTTCTATGTTTTGGCCGGGTATGGTTCTCAATCAGGGACAGCTGTCTATTGTTGTCTCTGATTGGGAATCATACTTAGGCAGCCTTTTTTCCAAGGTGTTTGTGGGTAGTTGTCTTTCTTAGTGGCCTGTATAGGCCTAGTAAGCTTCACGTTCGTTTTTGGTGTTTCTTGTTTTGTTGATGACATTTTTAATAAAGAAAAATGTACGCTCACCACGCTGCACCTTGGTCCGGTCATTTCCATGAAGACAGCGATCGTGACAGTTTATCAGATCAATGCAGATGAAGGGCATTAGATATTGAGATGAACCGGTCTTAGAGTATTTACATGATGTATAGGAAGTGTACTGTTTTTAAAATTATATTTCTGTATATATTAATTACAAATCAGCCTTTAACTAGTTAAATGCTGTTTCTAGTCTGTTAGTTACAATGTGTAACCATTGATGTCCCAGGACCAAGATTGGTAAACACTGTGGAAATGTATAATTGTAATACATACATGCAGACACAGCATCATTCAAGACTGGAATTTGATACTCCTGGTATTGGATATGACTGAAAAATAATCTCAAAGACATTCATACCTGAACTGCACCTTTATTTGCCAAGGTAGAGTACATGATCAGTGAATATATCAGATGTACAGGCTACAATGTGGGGATCTCATGCACGGTAATAACTATATGTATATACGACTTGCTTCCTTAGCACAAAGTTATATTATATTCTACTCAATATATAGGCTTCATCAATGTCATTCAGATTGTTGTGACGTTGATACAACTGGCTATGATAGCTGAGGTTCTTAGCTAGGTTCTGAACTAATATGTATACCAAATGTTTGGGTCCACACACAGATTGGCTAGATAGCTAGCTACACATCCATAGGCATACAGGTATTGTTATCCTCCACTGCACAATAAGCAAGAACATAGCTAGCTACATTATTTAATCTATCTGCATTGCATGGCAAATATCTGCAAGGCAAGCTTACAAAAATTATACATTCAATTTGCAGTAAATGCTTTAGCTAGCTAGATTCTTTACATCCACTGTTTCACAAGACGACAGCCTGGTTTGCTGGTTGTTTCAGGAGACCCTAAAAACAAACAACCAGAATTAAAATTTTATTCTCATGTCACAACACCCATAAAAATAGCTGGCTAATGTTAGCTAGAATATGCATAATTGTTTGTCTCTACATTAACTAATATATTCCTGTCAACTGTAATTTTTTTGCATGATTCGTTATGATGTTATAATCACTTACATTTGCTTCCATCCTAGTGTTTTTGTCAGCCATCTTTTCTGAAGGAAGTCTCCAGACTTCGGATCGCATAGCATCAAATTCGTCATGGGAACCACTTGATATGATTGATCATAGCCCAGCGGTTGTCACTGGTGATTTGCATAAAGTTGGGAAAAGTTAATTTTTTTCACCGCCTCCCATGCCACCTTCACACTGCCCAAAGGTCCCCCGCCCTCTCCGCTTCTCACCGTTTTCCTTCCATTGAAATGAATGGGAAGCGGTGTTTCACCTCGCGGCATCCTGTGTTAGTGTATCATGCATACGTCCTCTGAAACGTTCCGCCAAACCGCGCTCCTTAACACCCGCCTGCTTAACCCGGAAGCCAGTGTCGTGTCTTTGGCTATGCCGGATTAAGTGATATGACATGCTATTCTATAAAATCCTTTCTCCGTAATAACTATTACCTGATTGAGCTAATCATGTAAATGTAATTAACTAGAAAGTCGGGGCATCACAAAATAATATTTATAGAGCTGTTATCTTCCAAATAAACTCTTAAACACCTAGTAATATTTTACATCAATAGCAGTCAATATTAATCGTCACCTTATTTCAGTCTCATCTGAAAGTTGTAAATTCTTGGTTATATTCACGAACCCTGGCTAACAAGTTGAATAAACAATACAAAATTGGGTTTAATTATTAATTTACTAAATACCTAACTAATCACACAGAATTACATATACACAGAATTAATCATACCTTGATTACAAATTACGCCATAAAGGAAAACGTCCCTAGCGGGCGGAACAGATCTGACAGCTGGTTACACAAAAGAAAAGGGGGCTGGGTTTGAGTGAAAGAGCGGGAAGACTTTGAGGAACCAAGGGCGAAGCTGTGCTATCATAAATACAGTATCTTATGCATTCTAAATTACCGCCCATTTGGAAAAGGAAAATGCAATAAATATTTACTCTGAGCTGCGCTTCGGTAGGTTGGTGGTAGATGGGAGGCCGTGTTGCCCAACCGAGTCCTTTGTCCTTTGAAGAATGTCTCTGGTGGTCAATTGGATACGTTGTAGTAACGTCGTTGTGTGGTAGACGGGATACTCTGTCTGTTCTTTCCTAGCCCGCGTCTGCAGCTGCTGTTGCTAACTCAATGGCTAGGAGGTATCACTTCTGTAGTGAATAAGAGTGTAAAGTTCATACCATTCGCAACCAAAGCTCACGCTGAGGTTGGCTTAGTTCTGTAGTTGACATGTTAGTCCTTTTAACGCAGAGGCTGCAGACCTCACGTACTTGGAACAGGAAGTTACATTTTCGTCAAGGCTTTATATAGTGGAGCGAGAAGGGTGTGTCTGAAAAGTTTATAACCCATGTCTCTTCACAGCCACTGGTTGAGCAGAGCCCTAACCTTATTAAGTACCACCGCATATGTTCAATTGGTCGGATTACCAGAATATAGTTAATTTCCCCCCACCTTTCTGATGTTCCCAGAATCTCTATGTTAACCAAGGGGTTTTCAAATTTCACATCAGTAGGGTAGAGAGAGGAGGGGAAGAGGTATTTATGACTGTCATAAACTGTCATGACTGTCATAAACCTACCCCCAGGCCAACGTCATGACACCAGCTGCACCAATGTGTCGGAGGAAACACTTTCAAGTGACGTCTGAAGTCAGCTTGCGCTACAGCGCGATGAGCCAAGTTAAGCCCCCCACTAGTAAAGACCCCCCCCCCCCCCCCGGCCAAACTCTTCCCTAACCCGGACAACGCTGAGCCAGTTGTGCGCTGCCCTATGGGACTCCCGGTCACTGCCAGTTGTGACACAGCCTTGCATCGAACCCGGGTCTGTAGTGACGCCTCGCCTTAGACCGCTGCGCCACTCGGGAGGCCCCAATATTACTATTATTACCCCCTTGTCCTGTTGATCTATTTAAGTATTTTTTGTGTGTCTTACAAAAGGCATTTTTATTGGCGCAGAAAGAAACATTAACAGAAAACAGCCTTTCTATTGGAGCAGAAAGGAACATTAACAGAAAACAGCCTTTCTATTGGAGCAGAAAGGAACATTAACAGAAAACAGCCTTTCTATTGGAGCAGAAAGGAACATTAACAGAAAACAGCCTTTCTATTGGAGCAGAAAGGAACATTAACAGAAAACAGCCTTTCTATTGGAGCAGAAAGGAACATTAACAGAAAACAGCCTTTCTATTGGAGCAGAAAGGAACATTAACATGGAAACAGCCTTTCTATTGGAGCAGAAAGGAACATTAACAGAAAACAGCCTTTCTATTGGAGCAGAAAGGAACATTAACATGGATGTCTAATTTTAGAGGCCAGCACTCAACACACTCCATTTCATTCTTGGAATGGCTTCAAAGGTACAATGATTTAAAAATAATAAGTTATGGTATTAGGACCAACTAAAACACAAAACACTGTTACTTGTAAAAACATAAAAGAAGAGAACTTCATTGTCCACTTTCCTGCATCAAACTACCGTGTCAGAAAGAATTTGAGCTCTATTCAATCCGTAGCAATCCGAAGATCTGCTTTATATTATTAAAGTCAATGTTCCTCAGTAGCGGAGAATGCATTCACGGTTAAAGCAGCATATGTTGGAATTTACCTTTACATTTTTAAGCGGATTTTACTTCAGCATACACATTGAATCCAGCTCTTTGTCACAATCTCAGCACTCCTTCCCACAGCATCTATATATATATATATAGGCTCAAATGAAAACCAGAGTGAGGCATTTGATTGGAAAGTTACAGAGCAGTTGTTCTGAAGGCTATTCATCAGTAATATAACAATTCCAAGTAATGACATTCATTCATTTCATTATCCTCATTCTGTCCCCTCATATGTTTTCTGTCACTCTCTGGTCGCACACAACATTGTATCAAACAGAAAAGATAGGTGTGTGTATGTCCCAATGGCATCCTATTCCCGATATAGTGCACTACTCTTGAACAGGGCCCATAGGCACTATACAGAATAGGGTGTCATTTGGAAGGCAGACAGGCTGACTGTTTGGGGTGTTTCTCTGCTAGTTCCTAACTCTGCGAAACAGATTGATTCTAGAAGACCATTTCGTCACAGTAATCAACAGTCCCACAGCTGAAGATGTAAAACTTGAGGCAGAGTGGGAAACGTCTTCAACCTTGACGTTTTCGTCTCTTCCCGCTTGAGCCAGTTTGGACTGTCTTGAAGAGGTGTGGATGGTCTGACACAGGAAGAGGACTGCAGTGAGTGAATACACAAGTAAGATAGTGCAGACGAATGTCACACACAAGGAAATAGCATAGAGAGATGCACAACGGCGATGCTTTCAAAGAGGTACTGAAAGGTTAGACAGACGTGTCCTCCGAAAAACAAAATACTATTAATTTGGAGACTTGGAGAATGAGAAGCATTGGAACACAAACACATCATGTTGACGGAAACAGACCAGACTCAACTGAGTAAACGTTCTGCAATATTTCTTCAAGGCACACCCATTAAAGACATGAAAATATTACATTGGAGACTAGATCAAACCCTTAACTCAAAAGAAAGTGGGACTGAGTTCACATTGTGTACTTGATTCCACTTTTTTAATCATGATTGATCTTTTTTGAAGAAGACGCATTGAATTATGATGGATAGACATAATTATGACAGGCCAAGATATATACAAAACTTACGTCCAACACGCCATGTTTGATAAGATCTCAGATCATCAGTGGTCTAAGACACTGCATCTCAGTGCAAGAGGCGTCACAGCAGTACCTGGTTTGAATCCAGGCTGCATCACATCCAGCCGTGATTGGGAATCCCAAATAATACTTTTTTTCTTAACTGTCTCGCCTAGTTAAATAAAGGTTAAATAAAAAATGAAAATATGTTTTTGTTATTATGGCTGTTTAATACGTTTTAATGTTGTACTCTCTTTGGGCACACGCTGTAGGGCTTGAGAACAATGCTGTGATAACATTATGGGATGTTGAAAACAATTGTACACCATTTTTGGGGACCAGTTTTGGCCTGTAAGTGTTACTTTCAAAACTACTGTCTGAAATGATACAAAACCGTTGAAGTACCACTGCAAGATGATTGCACTAACTGTAAGTTGTTCTGGATAACAGAGTGCTAAATTACTACAATGTAAATGTAAAATGCATTGAAGTTACACACAGACACAGTGTGACAGTAAATATTGAAGAGCTGTTTACTCAGTACACACCGGAGGCAGTGTGGCGCATTGCTTTGTGGAGGAGGGGGAGGAGGAGGTGGGGGAGAAAGGAGGACTGGGAGGTGTTTGTGATTGGGTGAGATCCCCAAGGCCAGCATTCATTCATGTCAAGTCATGTCATCTCATCTCTTGTTCTATCTCTCTACGTACCCCTCCCACTCTCTCTTTTTCTGTTGCTTCCCCCCCTTTCACTCTCTGAATTATTTGTGAATAGGATACAATCTCGGCAGGCATTCGTGACACAACGTTTAGCATGATAGCTCCAGTAAATAGTGAATTAGTTTAATACATTCCAAATATGTGAGGCTGTGTACTGGAATGTGTTTGGACTCACAGGACATGACAGGTGGATGTTGGACATGTTGGTCAGATATTATAAATGAATGAGGGACAGACAAACCAGCTCTCACTGGATGCTTTAATCCCAGATTATCTCTCTGAGTCCAATGCTGAAACAGGAAAAAAATGGAAAACGAAAGGTATTATTTGTCCAGTGATGGAGAGAATGGGGGAGGGAGGGGCTCTCACACATGCCTCTGGACACGCGCACGTGAATTATCTATCTATTATTATTATTATTTATTTTTTATTAACCCATCCACCACCCCGCCATCTTCAGAGGATACATATATTTTTGGGGTTTTGCAGCTTTTCTGGTACATATACATACATTTTACATAATAATTATACAGTTTATTCAGAAAGAATTCAGACCCCTTTCCTTTTTCCACAATTTTTTGTTACGTTACAGCGGACAATTCCTTCGATCTCATGGCTTGGTTTTTGCTCTGACATTCCTTGTCAACTGTGGGACCTTATATAGACAGGTGTGTGCCTTTCCAAATCATGTCCAATCAATTAAATTGACCACAGGTGGACTCCAATTAAGTTGTAGAAACATCTCAAGGATGATCAATGGAAACCGGATGAACTTGAGCTCAATTTCGAGTCTCATAGCAAAGTGTCTGATCACTTATTTAAATATGGTATTTCTGTTAACATTTTTAATAAATTGGCAACATTTTCTAAAAACCTGTTTTTGCATTGTCATTATGGGGTATTGTGTGTATATTGATGAGGGACAAAATGTATTGAATCCATTTTAGAATAAGGCTGTAACGTAACAAAATGTATTGAATCCATTTTAGAATAAGGCTGTAACGTAACAAAATGTATTGAATCCATTTTAGAATAAGGCTGTAACGTAACAAAATGTATTGAATCCATTTTAGAATAAGGCTGTAACGTAACAAAATGTATTGAATCCATTTTAGAATAAGGCTGTAACGTAACAAAATGTATTGAATCCATTTTAGAATAAGGCTGTAACGTAACAAAATGTGGAAGAAGGGAAGGGATCTGAATACTTTCCGATTTGCACTGTATGTACAATTTTAACATTACATTGTAGACTAAATTGTTGTTCGGGGTGATGAACCCAGTACTGTTCTGAAACCCTGTACTGTTCAGAACCCTGTACTGTTCTGAACCCCCTACTGTTCTGAACCCCCTACTGTTCTGAACCCTGTATTGTTCTGAACCCTGTATTGTTCTGAACCCCCTACTGTTCAGAACCCTGTATTGTTCTGAACCCCCTACTGTTCTGAACCCTGTATTGTTCTGAACCCTGTATTGTTCTGAACCCCCTACTGTTCAGAACCCTGTATTGTTCTGAACCCCCTACTGTTCTGAACCCCCTACTGTTCTGAACCCTGTATTGTTCTGAACCCTGTATTGTTCTGAACCCCCTACTGTTCTGAACCCCCTACTGTTCTGAACCCCCTACTGTTCTGAACCCCCTACTGTTCTGAACCCCCTACTGTTCTGAACCCCCTACTGTTCTGAACCCCCTACTGTTCTGAACCCCCTACTGTTCTGAACCCCCTACTGTTCTGAACCCCCTACTGTTCTGAACCCTGTATTGTTCTGAACCCTGTATTGTTCTGAACCCCCTACTGTTCTGAACCCCCTACTGTTCTGAACCCTGTATTGTTCTGAACCCCCTACTGTTCTGAACCCCCTACTGTTCTGAACCCTGTATTGTTCTGAACCCTGTATTGTTCTGAACCCCCTACTGTTCTGAACCCCCTACTGTTCTGAACCCTGTATTGTTCTGAACCCTGTATTGTTCTGAACCCTGTATTGTTCTGAACCCTGTATTGTTCTGAACCCCCTACTGTTCTGAACCCTGTATTGTTCTGAACCCTGTATTGTTCTGAACCCCCTACTGTTCTGAACCCCCTACTGTTCTGAACCCTGTATTGTTCTGAACCCCCTACTGTTCTGAACCCCCTACTGTTCTGAACCCCCTACTGTTCTGAACCCTGTATTGTTCTGAACCCCCTACTGTTCTGAACCCCCTACTGTTCTGAACCCTGTATTGTTCTGAACCCTGTATTGTTCTGAACCCCCTACTGTTCTGAACCCCCTACTGTTCTGAACCCCCTACTGTTCTGAACCCCCTACTGTTCTGAACCCTGTATTGTTCTGAACCCTGTATTGTTCTGAACCCCCTACTGTTCTGAACCCCCTACTGTTCTGAACCCCCTACTGTTCTGAACCCTGTATTGTTCTGAACCCCCTACTGTTCTGAACCCCCTATTGTTCTGAACCCCCTACTGTTCTGAACCCTGTATTGTTCTGAACCCCCTACTGTTCTGAACCCCCTACTGTTCTGAACCCTGTATTGTTCTGAACCCCCTACTGTTCTGAACCCTGTATTGTTCTGAACCCTGTATTGTTCTGAACCCCCTACTGTTCTGAACCCTGTATTGTTCTGAACCCCCTACTGTTCTGAACCCTGTATTGTTCTGAACCCTGTATTGTTCTGAACCCCCTACTGTTCTGAACCCTGTATTGTTCTGAACCCCCTACTGTTCTGAACCCTGTATTGTTCTGAACCCCCTACTGTTCTGAACCCCCTACTGTTCTGAACCCTGTATTGTTCTGAACCCCCTACTGTTCTGAACCCTGTATTGTTCTGAACCCCCTACTGTTCAGAACCCTGTACTGTTCTGAACCCTGTACCGTTCTGAACCTTCTTCTCTTCTGAACCCTGTACTGTTCTGAACCCCCTACTGTTCTGAAACCCTGTACTGTTCTGAACCCCCTATTGTTCTGAACCCTGTACTGTTCTGAACCCCCTACTGTTCTGAACCCTGTATTGTTCTGAACCCTGTATTGTTCTGAACCCTGTATTGTTCTGAACCCTGTATTGTTCTGAACCCTGTATTGTTCTGAACCCTGTACTGTTCTGAACCCCCTACTGTTCTGAACCCTGTATTGTTCTGAAACCCTGTATTGTTCTGAACCCTGTATTGTTCTGAACCCTGTATTGTTCTGAACCCTGTATTGTTCTGAACCCTGTATTGTTCTGAACCCCCTACTGTTCTGAACCCTGTACTGTTCTGAACCCCCTACTGTTCTGAACCCTGTATTGTTCTGAACCCCCTACTGTTCTGAACCCTGTACTGTTCTGAACCCCCTACTGTTCTGAACCCCCTACTGTTCTGAACCCCCTACTGTTCTGAACCCCCTACTGTTCTGAACCCCCTACTGTTCTGAACCCCCTACTGTTCTGAACCCTGTATTGTTCTGAACCCCCTACTGTTCTGAACCCCTTACTGTTCTGAACCCCCTACTGTTCTGAACCCTGTATTGTTCTGAACCGCCAACTGTTCTGAACCCTGTATTGTTCTGAACCCCCTACTGTTCTGAACCCTGTACTGTTCTGAACCCTGTATTGTTCTGAACCGCCAACTGTTCTGAACCCTGTATTGTTCTGAACCCCCTACTGTTCTGAACCCCCTACTGTTCTGAACCCCCTACTGTTCTGAACCCTGTATTGTTCTGAACCGCCAACTGTTCTGAACCCTGTATTGTTCTGAACCCCCTACTGTTCTGAACCCCCTACTGTTCTGAACCCCCTACTGTTCTGAACCCTGTATTGTTCTGAACCCCCTACTGTTCTGAACCCTGTATTGTTCTGAACCCCCTACTGTTCTGAACCCTGTATTGTTCTGAACCCCCTACTGTTCTGAACCCTGTATTGTTCTGAACCCCCTACTGTTCTGAACCCTGTATTGTTCTGAACCCCCTACTGTTCTGAACCCTGTACTGTTCAGAACCCTGTATTGTTCTGAACCCCCTACTGTTCTGAACCCTGTATTGTTCTGAACCCCCTACTGTTCTGAACCCTGTATTGTTCTGAACCCCCTACTGTTCTGAACCCTGTACTGTTCTGAACCCTGTATTGTTCTGAACCCTGTACTGTTCTGAACCCCCTACTGTTCTGAACCCTGTACTGTTCTGAACCCCCTACTGTTCTGAACCCTGTACTGTTCTGAACCCCCTACTGTTCAGAACCCTGTATTGTTCTGAACCCCCTACTGTTCTGAACCCTGTATTGTTCTGAACCCCCTACTGTTCTGAACCCTGTATTGTTCTGAACCCTGTATTGTTCTGAACCCTGTATTGTTCTGAACCCTGTATTGTTCTGAACCCTGTATTGTTCTGAACCCTGTACTGTTCTGAACCCCCTACTGTTCTGAACCCTGTACTGTTCTGAACCCCCTACTGTTCTGAACCCCCTACTGTTCTGAACCCTGTATTGTTCTGAACCTTCTTCTCTTCTGAATCCTGTACTGTTCTGAACCCCCTACTGTTCTGAACCCCCTATTGTTCTGAACCCCCTACTGTTCTGAAACCCTGTACTGTTCTGAACCCTGTACCGTTCTGAACCTTCTTCTCTTCTGAACCCTGTACTGTTCTGAACCTTCTTCTCTTCTGAATCCTGTACTGTTCTGAACCCCCTACTGTTCTGAACCCCCTATTGTTCTGAACCCCCTACTGTTCTGAACCCCCTATTGTTCTGAACCCCCTACTGTTCTGAACCCCCTATTGTTCTGAACCCCCTACTGTTCTGAACCCCCTATTGTTCTGAACCCCCTACTGTTCTGAACCCCCTATTGTTCTGAACCCCCTACTGTTCTGAACCCCCTATTGTTCTGAACCCCCTACTGTTCTGAACCCCCTATTGTTCTGAACCCCCTACTGTTCTGAAACCCTGTACTGTTCTGAACCCTGTACCGTTCTGAACCTTCTTCTCTTCTGAACCCCCTACTGTTCTGAACCCTGTATTGTTCTGAACCCCCTACTGTTCTGAACCCTGTATTGTTCTGAACCCCCTACTGTTCTGAACCCTGTATTGTTCTGAACCCTGTATTGTTCTGAACCCCCTACTGTTCTGAACCCTGTATTGTTCTGAACCCCCTACTGTTCAGAACCCTGTATTGTTCTGAACCCCCTACTGTTCAGAACCCTGTACTGTTCTGAACCCCCTACTGTTCTGAACCCTGTATTGTTCTGAACCCCCTACTGTTCTGAACCCTGTATTGTTCTGAACCCTGTATTGTTCTGAAACCCTGTATTGTTCTGAACCCCCTACTGTTCTGAACCCTGTATTGTTCTGAACCCTGTATTGTTCTGAAACCCTGTATTGTTCTGAACCCCCTACTGTTCTGAACCCTGTATTGTTCTGAACCCTGTATTGTTCTGAAACCCTGTATTGTTCTGAACCCCCTACTGTTCTGAACCCTGTATTGTTCTGAACCCCCTACTGTTCTGAACCCTGTATTGTTCTGAACCCTGTATTGTTCTCAACCCCCTACTGTTCTGAAACCCTGTATTGTTCTGAACCCCCTACTGTTCTGAACCCTGTATTGTTCTGAACCCTGTATTGTTCTGAAACCCTGTATTGTTCTGAACCCTGTATTGTTCTGAACCCTGTATTGTTCTGAACCCTGTATTGTTCTGAACCCCCTACTGTTCTGAACCCTGTATTGTTCTGAACCCCCTACTGTTCAGAACCCTGTATTGTTCTGAACCCCCTACTGTTCTGAACCCCCTACTGTTCTGAACCCTGTATTGTTCTGAACCCTGTATTGTTCTCAACCCCCTACTGTTCTGAACCCTGTATTGTTCTGAACCCTGTATTGTTCTGAACCCCCTACTGTTCTGAACCCCCTACTGTTCTGAACCCTGTATTGTTCTGAACCCTGTATTGTTCTCAACCCCCTACTGTTCTGAACCCTGTATTGTTCTGAACCCTGTATTGTTCTGAACCCCCTACTGTTCTGAACCCTGTATTGTTCTGAACCCTGTATTGTTCTGAAACCCTGTATTGTTCTGAACCCTGTATTGTTCTGAACCCTGTATTGTTCTGAACCCTGTATTGTTCTGAACCCCCTACTGTTCTGAAACCCTGTATTGTTCTGAACCCTGTATTGTTCTGAACCCTGTATTGTTCTGAAACCCTGTATTGTTCTGAACCCCCTACTGTTCTGAACCCTGTATTGTTCTGAACCCCCTACTGTTCAGAACCCTGTATTGTTCTGAACCCCCTACAGTTCTGAACCCCGTACGGTTCTGAACCCTCTTCTCATCTGAACCCTGTACTGTTCTGAACCCTGCACGTTTCAGTACCCCCTACAGTTCTGAACCCCGTACGGTTCTGAACCCTCTTCTCATCTGAACCCCCTACGGTTCTGAACCCTCTTCTCATCTGAACCCTGTGCTGTTCTGAACCCTGCACGTTTCGGTACCCCCTACAGTTCTGAACCCCGTACGGTTCTGAACCCTCTTCTCATCTGAACCCTGTACTGTTCTGAACCCTGCACGTTTCGGTACCCCCTACAGTTCTGAACCCCATACGGTTCTGAACCCTCTTCTCATCTGAACCCTGTACTGTTCTGAACCCTCTTCTCTTCTGAATCCCCAACTCTTCTGAACCTCCTATTCTTCTGAACCCTGTGTTTATACATACACCGAGCCTAAAACCCCAGAGAGCAAGCAATGCAGATGTAGAAGCACGGTAGCTAGGAAAAAACTCCCTAGAAAGACAGGAACCTACGAAGAAACCTAGAGAGGCACCAGGCTCTGAGGGTTGGCGAGTCCTCTTCTGGCTGTGCCGGGTGGAGATGACAAGAATAAATGGCCATTAAGGCCAGATCGTTCTTCAAGATGATTAAATGTTCATAGATGACCAGCAGGCTGAAGTTTATTTAGTGCCCTTTCCAGGTAGCCAGAGAGTAGAGCATTGCAGTAGTCTATTCATGAAGTGACAAAAGCACGGATGAGCTTTTCTGAATAATTTTTGGACAAAAAGCTCCTGATTTTTGAAATATTAGGAAATTGCTCTTTAAATATTTTTGATATCTTCGTCAAAAGAGAGATCAGGGTCCAGTGAAACATTGAGGTCCTTCACAGTTTTATTTGAGATGACTGTACAACCATCAAGATTCATTGTCAGCACCGACAACAGATCTTTTTATTTCTTGGGACCTATAACTAGCATCTCTGTTTTCTCAGAGTTTTAAAGTAAAACAATTGCAGCCATCCACTTCCTTATGTCTGAAACATAGGATTCCAGGGTAGGCAATTCTGAGACGTCACCATGTTTCATCGAAAGGTACAGTTGTGTATCATCTGCATAGCCTGGCAAGTTGACATTGTGTTTCCGAATGACATCACCAAGAGGTAGCATATATAGTGAAAACAATAGTGGGCCTAGAACAGAACCTTGAGGAACACCGAAGATTACCATTGATTTGTCAGAGGACAAACCATCCACAGAGATAAACTGACATCTTTCCGACAGATAAGTAGCTCTTTCAGTAGTTTTGTTGGAATAGGGTCCAGTAGACAGCTGGAAGGTTTAGAGGCAATTATTATCTTTGTGAATGTTTAGAGAGATACAGGGTTAAAAAACTTGAATGTCTGGTAATTCTGTGTAGACTCAGGACGAGTTTTGGAGAAATACGCATATTCAAAGAGGAGTCCGTAATATGTTTTCTGATGATCATGATTTTTTCGTAGAATAATCTTTTCATGAATTCATCACTGCTGAAGTGAAAGCCATCTTTGCTTGGGGAATGTTGCTTTATAGTTAGCTTTGCGATAGTATCAACAAAGAAATTGGGATTGTTTTTATTCTCTTCAATCAGGTTGGAAAAGTAGGCTGATCGAGCAGCACTGAGGGCCTTTCGACATTGCACAGTACCGTCTGTCCAAGCTAGTCCGAAGACTTAAAATTTGGTGGAGCCCCATTTCTGTTCCAATTTTCTGGAAGCTTGCTTTAAGGCTTGGGTATTTTCTGTATATCACGGAGCTAGTTTCTTGAGATATATTGTTTCTAGCGGTGTGACTGCATCTAGGGTATTACGCAAGGTTAAGTTTTGATCCTTGGTTAGGTCGTTAACTGATTTTTGTACTCCAACATCCTTGGGTAGGTGGAGGGAGTCTGTAAGGGCATATATGAATCTTTGGGTTGTGTGAGAATTTATAGCACGGCTTTTGATAATCCTTGCTTGGGGTCTAAGCAAATAATTTGTTGCGATTGCAAACGTAATAAGATGGTGGTCCGATAGTCTAGGATTATGAGGAAAAACATTTAGATCTACAATATCTATTCCACGGGACAAAACTCGATCCAGAGTATGATTGTGACAATGCGTAGGTCCCAAGACATGTTGAACAAAACTCACTGAGTTGGTGATGGCTCCGAAAGCCCTTTGGAGTTGGTCTGTGGACTTCTCAATGTGAATATTGAAGTCACCAAAACAGTTAATATTATCTGCCATGACTACAAGGTCCGATTGGAATTCAGGGGACTCTGAGAGGAACATTGTATATGGCCCAGGAGGCCTGTAAACACTAGCTATACAAAGTCAAATGCATAGATTTCACGACTAGAATCTCAAAAGACGAAAACGCTGTAATTATTTTCTTCATAAATTGACATTTGCTGTCATAAATGTTTGCAACACCTCTGCCTTTGTGGGGGATGTGGTCACTAGTGTAAGCAGGAGGAGAGACCTCATTTAACACAGTAATTTTATCAGGCTTAAACCATGTTTCAGTCAGGCCAATCACATAAAGGTTATGCTCAGTGATTAGTTAATTGACTATGACTGCCTAGGAAGTGAGGGATCTAACATTAAGTAGCCCTATTTTGAGATGTGAGGTATCCCAATCTCTTTAAAAAATGACAGGGATGGCGGGAGGTCTTTATTCCAGTGAGATTGCTAAAATGAACACTGTCATGTTTAGCTTTGCCCAACCTAGCTCGAGGCACAGACATGGTGTCAATGGGGAAAACTGAGCTGACTACACTGACTATGCTATGGGCAGACTCCACTAATTTGGATGGTTGGCTAACAGCCTGCTTCCTGGTCTGCACCCAATCTCATTGTGGAGCTAGAGGAGTTCGAGCCCTGTCTATGTTGATAGATAAGATGAAAGCACCCCTCCAGCTAGGATGGAGTCTGTCACTCCTTCTGAACCCCCTACTCTTCTGAACTCTCTGCTCTTCTGAACTCTCTGCTCTTCTCCCTTGAAAACCGTGGCTAATGTTACTGAGTGTACTATACTGGCTAAATAAATCCAAATGAAATCTTCTGAACCCTGTGCTCCTCTCATCCATCAGTCTTCTCTGTCAGTAAGAGTTGAATGAATCACCAACTACCAGCCATTCAATCACAGCTTTGGCCTTCAGCTATCAGGTTCAGCGTTAGATGGTCTTTCTGACTCACTACACTTCAGACTTATTCCAGGGGCCAGTAAATTCACGGTCAGCACAAGAGCACAACCAGCTAGAGTATATTGATTCTACTGAACACCATAAATACTATTTCCATAGTAGATGGTCTTTCTGTATCTCTGCCTGACTTATTCCAGGGGACAATAAACCAGCTAGCACATTGGTTCCTTGGAAGTTGTGGGAACATATGTTATTTTCATTGACTGTGGGAATGAAGACATACATTTCCTGACTGGTAAAACGTATGTATATATTTTTTAACATTCTGAGAACAGAAGGGAACATTTTGCCTGCTCTGGGAACGTTTATTTTTAGATTGCAGGGAGGTTCTGATAACGTTTTACTCTGGTTCCAGGGAGGTTCTGAGAACATTTTACTCCGGTTTTAGTGAGGTTCTGAGAACATTTTACTCTGGTTCCTTGAAAGTTTTCCTGTGAGGTTTTATTAACGCTCTGAGAACGGGATTTATAGGTAGAGTTTTTAATTTAGAGTTTTTCTATAACTTCCTTAAAACATGGATATTCAGCTAGCGGGATATACGCTGCACCGGCAGGATAGAACAGCACACTCTGGTAAGACGAGGGGGGGGCGGTCTGTGCATATTTGTAAACAACAGCTGGTGCACGAAATCTAAGGAAGTCTCTAGATTTTGCTCGCATGAAGTAGAGTATATTGTGATAAATTGCAGGCCACACTACTTGCCTAGAGAGTTCTCAGCTATACTTTTCGTGGCTGTTTATTTACCACCACAAACAGATGCTGGCACTAAGACCGCACTCAGTCAGCTGTGTAAGGAAATAAGCAAACAGGAAACCACTCACCCAGAGGCGACGCTCCTAGTGGCCGGAGACTTTAATGCAGGGAAACTTAAATCAGTTCTACCAAATCTCTATCAACATGTTAAATGTGCAACCAGAGGGAAAATAATTCTAGGTCACCTGTACTCCACACACAGAGACGCGTACAAAGCTCTCCCTCGCCCTCCATTTGGTAAATCCGACCACAACTCCATCCTCTTGATTCCTGCTTACAAGCCCCCCCCCCCAACCCCTCTTTTACGCTGCTGCTACTCTGTTTATCATATATGCAAAGTCACTAACTATACATTCATGTACATACTACCTCAATTGGGCCGACCAACCAGTGCTCCCGCACATTGGCTAACCGGGCTATCTGCATTGTGTCCCACCACCCGCCAACCCCTCTTTTTACGCTACTGCTACTCTCTGTTCATCATATATGCATAGTCACTTTAACCATACCTACATGTACATACTACCTCAATCAGCCTGACTAACCGGTGTCTGTATATAGCCTTGCTACTCTTATTTTCAAATGTCTTTTTACTGTTGTTTTATTTCTTTACTTACCCACACACACCTTTTTCACACTATTGGTTAGAGCCTGTAAGTAAGCATTTCACTGTAAGGTCTACACCTGTTGTATTCGGCGCACGTGACAAATTAACTTTGATTTGATTTGATACTTCCTCTGAATCTTTCAGTAAGACCTCTTATTTGAAGGCCACACAAAGATAGGACACATGTACATTCATTAGGCATTATTCATACAAACAGATTTGTTTTTATTGTGACACAGCATCAGTGAGATTCAAACCTATAATCTTCTGTTCTATATCCATAGAATTAGGCCACTGCACCACCAGGATGCAGCTAGCATACCATGTTTTTTGACGCATACAAAGCTGCTCATTTTAGTCGATTCAAACAGACCCCGTTTCAAAGGAAACAAGCAGTCATTAAGATCAGGTGTGACCAATTAGTGGGCGCAGCAAACACACCTGAACACACTTAACAAGATGGAGGATAGAGAGAGTTTTGTTGATGCTGAGAACGGAATGTAAATGTTTTAAAATAACATTCTTAGAACAATTTTTCTTGTGGTTTTTATGGAAAGTTCTCAACGTTATCCGAACAATTTGAGAACATGACTTTAAACAGAACCATGAGGAAACGTTATGTTGAAGTACTGAAATTTCCACAGAAGAACGTTGTTTCTTAACGTTCTTGGAACATTTTGAGAGCATTCCCAATGTCAAACCAGTTGGAGAACATTACCAGAATTTAAATTAAACGTAACCATGTTTTAACTTTTAAGAAACATTATGTTAAAGTAATGAAATACCAAGAAAATATTTTCCTTAAATGTGCTGAGAATGTTCCAAAGCCAAGCAACTATCCTGCAGCATTCCCAGAAAGTTGTGGTATGTGTCACGATCGTCTATAGGTGAAAGAGAGGACCAAGGCGCAGCGTGATTAGAATACATTCTTCCTTTTAATAATGAAGAACACTTAACAAACAATACAAAATAACGTGACTGCTATAACACTGAGTGCAAACATGCAACATCACATAGACAATTATCCACAACAGCCTAATGCCCATGGCTGCCTTAAATATGGCTCCCAATCAGAGACAACAATAAACAGCTGTCTCTGATTGAGAACCAAACCAGGCAACCATAGACTTTCCTAAACACCTACACTGAACACAACCCCATACACTCTACAAAACCCCCTATACAATACAACCACCCAAGACGAGACAAATACACACAAACATCCCCCATGTCACACCCTGACCTAACTAAAATAATACAGAAAACAAAGATAACTAAGGCCAGGGCGTGACAGTATGGTTGTATGCAAAATAACCATAGGACAACCACGCTCTCACCAAGCTCTTAGAAACATACGATTCTCAGAACCGTTATGCGCTAGCCGGGTAATACGCAGTGAACTCAACGACCAGTACTGCATAACTTCTTAGTTTTTCCATAAATGTTTTGTTCACTGTCAGTATAGGAGTGGTACCAGCAATATGAAAACCAGCTGCATCACCATAAATATGATTTCCATAGTAGATGGTATTTCTGTCTCTCTGTCGGACTATCTTTCTCACTTATTCCCGGGGGCCAATAATCAGTAGGCCCAAACTCAATGACAGTGCTGCCTATTCTCTGTATAACTTCTACATATTTCCATCAATATTCTGTTTCCTGTCAACACAAGAGTGTCACCACAATTGGCTCTGCTAAATGCCACCTACAGTACATCATCATAAAGATCTCCATAGTGGTTTCCCTTTCTCGGGTTGCAGAACCAATCCCAATCACTGCTTCAACACCACATAAACAACATTGTTCGATTTACGTCTCTCTTTCGCAATTTTGCTCTCGCAACCACAGGGTTTACTCTGCTGCCATATAGCAGACAGAGACAATACACAAGCTTCAAAGCCAGAACCGAAAGACCGAAACACAGCTTCTATCTTCAGGCCATCAGACTGATAAACAGCCATCATGTCATCTCCTACAGTAAGAGACAAAGATCTCACACTCACTCACTCACTCACTCACTCACTCACTCACTCACTCACTCACTCACTCACTCACTCACTCACTCACTCACTCACTCACTCACTCACTCACTCACTCACTCACTCACTCACTCACTCACTCACTCACTCACTCACTCACTCACTCACTCACTCACACCGTTTTGTATTGCTATCCTTGTGGGGAACATAGAATTGATTCCCATCCAAAATCCTATTTCCCCTAACCTCTAACCCTTACCTTAACCCTTAACCCCTAACCCTTACCTTAACCCACTATGCAGCAGGTAGCCTAGTGGTTAGAGCATTGGACTTGTAACCACAAGATTGAATCACTGAGCTGACAAGGTAAAAATCTGTTGTTCTGCCCCTGAACAAGGCAGTTAACCAACTGTTCCTAGGCTCTCATTGTAAATAAGAATTTGTTCTTAACTGACTAGCCTAGTTAAATAAAGGTTTAAAAAAATTGGCCTAAAATAAAAAAAATCCTCTTGAGGACTGGCAAAATGTCCCGATTTTTCTTTGTGAGGACTTTTGGTACCCAAAAGGATAGTCTCACTCACTCACTCACTCACACACACACACACACGCGCACACAAAAACAATCAGCGCCACAATCCACAATCAACGCCTTTGTCCGAGTTACCGATAGACGGTGATCCAAGCCGGTTTAACGCATGCACACCCACACCCACAACCGGGGTGGAGGGTAGAGGGATGAGGGGGGGAAGAGGAGGAGAGTAGAGGGTCGGAGACCCCTCTACCCTTCCCCCTTTCCTCCCCTCCTCCCCTCCTCCCCTCCATCCCGGTTAGGGTTAGGTTTAAAATCAGATTTTAAGAAGATAAATTGTAGAAATGAGTGGGGTTTATGTCTTTGTGGCTGTGGTAACTAGTGACGACCCCTCCTCCCCTTGTGCCATCCTCCTTTTCTCCCCTCACAGCATACCATTGCAACTAGAGGACCTTAGTATGTCTCAGACTGAATGAGAATGATTGAACAGAGCTTTGGGAGACAGCTGTGGGATATGAGCGCTGTTGGTATGTTCTAATATCGTCTTTGTTTAGTTTAGTTAGCGTGAGTGAGGCCTTACTATACTGTACTGCACTCTGCTCAGTTTGTGTGTGTGTGTGTGTGTCATCCATTTCTACAATCAGGGAATACTGAGCACACAGCTGTATGTAGGATTACCATTACTGTAATATCATGCATCCTCCTAAAGCTTGTTAAGATGTTAAGATAATAGGACATGCCGTTTTCCCCTCATGGGGCTAAATGCTCCTAAGTTATTTTATTCCTAGAATGTATTTAAGGGGCAATCTGCAGTTCAAACAACAACAAAGCGCACACCCGGCCAATGTTTTGGTAAACAGCTGAGGGATTGGACTGGATAAATGTTACCACTCTCAAATCATAGACAGAGATATGAATACAACGACTGCTCATCCATGAGATCAGCATTTACATTTTTTTACATTTAAACCATGTTTTGAGTCTATACAGTTTTTCCTTTACGATTACATCGTTACAAACAATGGTGTGAAAAAAGTTTATATTTGGGTTCTGATGCTGTAGAAGAGTTAAACTAAGCTCATGAGATACTTACAGTATGAGTTATTTTCTTCAAGAATCAATGGGTATATATTATTAATTTAAAAGTCAAAATATGAATGTACCAATCACAGAGTACCCCTTTAATGAAAATGAAATAATGGGTGCTGAGATATTACAGCCCTGGATTTGAGCAGGAGATATCAAATAAAATGTTATTTGTCACATGCTTCGTAAACAACAGGTGTAGACTGACAGTGACTATTAAGTGAAATGTTGAAATTCCAAACATGACACGCAGGCAAGCACATGATTGTCATGCAAAATGCTCTTTAACACAGACAGACAGACAGACACACAGACACAGAGAGAGAGAGAGAGAGAGAGAGAGAGAGAGAGAGAGAGAGAGAGAGAGAGAGAGAGAGAGAGAGAGAGAGAGAGAGAGAGAGAGAGAGAGAGAGAGAGAGAGAGAGAGAGAGAGAGAGAGAGAGAGAGAGAGAGAGAGAGAGAGAGAGAGAGAGAGAGAGAGAGAGAGAGAGAGAGAGAGAGAGAGAGAGAGAGAGAGAGAGAGAGAGAGAGAGAGATTAAGTTCCTTTGAAATTTTAAGTAGTAATTGTCCACCAATATTGAATTGCAAAAGGTTGTTAGTCATATTAAATGAAGTGCCCTTTAATGTAAACCAGATGGAACATTCAATAATATTTGCCAAAGTCCCAATATTCAGCATTTTGAAATGTCCCTCTGCACCATCTATGACTTCTAGGAAGATTTTAACCCACTTAACCCCCAAACATCTCAACATTTTGACTATCTTTGGTGCAGGTAGCCTAGTGGTTAGAGTGTTGGGCCAGTAACCAGCAGGTAGCCTAGTGGTTAGAGTGTTGGGCCAGTAACCAGCAGGTAGCCTAGTGGTTAGAGTGTTGGGCCAGTAACCAGCAGGTAGCCTCGTGGTTAGAGTGTTGGGCCAGTAACTGAAAGGAGCATAGCCTCGTGGTTAGAGTGTTGGGCCAGTAACTGAAAGGAGCATAGCCTCGTGGTTAGAGTGTTGGGCCAGTAACTGAAAGGTTGTTGGATCGAATCCTTGAGCTGACAAGGTAAAAATCTGTAGTTCTGCCCCTGATCAAGGCAGTTAACCCACTGTTCCCTGGGTGCTGAAGATGTGGATCTTGATTAAGGCAGCCTGCCTCACTGCTCTGATTCAGAGGGGTTGGGTTAAATGCAGAAGATACATTTCAGTTGAATGCATTCAGTTCTACAACTGACTAGGTATCCCCTGTTCTCTACATCCACAATAGCAGGCAGGCAAGCAGGCAGGCAGCCAGCAATGATGACTGATAAGCAGCGTTGACTCATTAACAACTGGAGAACAAGAAGCCTGAGGCCCTAGTTATTTTGTTGAATTACTGGCTAGTGACTGTGACATTAATATGAGACTTTTTCATCGCCCTTTAACTCTCTCTCTACTCTTGACGGCCCAGGCCACTGGTTTCCCAACCTGCGTGCGTACTGGATGTATCAAGAGTAGGATAAGTGCTGATTTGGGACCAGTTTTGACGTTTACAGATCACAAGGGAAAAAGTTACATGGGCATGGAAAGAACTGATCCTAGATCTCTACTCTGGATGGACCCGCCCAGACCACTGATATCCAATTCATCCCTATTCTCCACCCTTCTTCCAAAGTGTGCACTTGCACACTTCCATCATGGATTTAAAAGCATTGCATTGGTGTAATCATTGGCTAAAGGCAGTTCTTTTGAATACATGACAGGAAGTCTTAGCACTTTGAGAGAAGAATGAGGAAGCAGTCCTACTAGATGGAAAGCTGCTGAGAGAGAGACAGAGTGAGAGAGAGCGAGAGATAGGAGGGAGAGATAGAGAGAGACAGACAGAGAGAGATCGACAGAGAAAGAGAGAGAGACAGATTACACCCTGAGAGAGAGAGAGATGTCTCAGCCTCCAGTATTTATGCTGTAGTAGTTTGTGTCGGGGGGCTAGGGTCAGTCTGTTATATCTGGAGTACTTCTCCTGTCTTATCCGGTGTCCTGTCTGAATTTATGTATGCTCTCTCTAATTCTCTCTCTCTCTTTCTCTCTCTCTCTCTCTCTCTCTCTCTTTCTCTTGGAGGACCTGAGCCCTAGGACCATGCCTCACTACCTGGCCTGATGACTCCTTGCTGTCCTCAGTACACCTGGTCGTGCTGATGCTCCAGTTTCAACTGTTCTGCTTGCGGCTATGGAACCCTGATCTGTTCACCGGACGTGCTACCTTGTCCCAGACCTGCTGATTTCAACTCTCTAGAGTCAGCAGGAGCGGTAGAGATACTCTGAATGATCGGCTATGAAAAGCCAACTGACATTTACTCCTGAGGTGCTGACCTGTTGCACCCTCTACAACCACTGTGAATATTATCATCATCATCATCATCAGACCCTGCTGGTCATCTATGAACGTTTGAACATCTTGGCCATGTTCTGTTATAATTTACACCCGGCACAGTCAGAAGAGGACTGGCCACCCCTCATAGCCTGGTTCCTCTCTAGGTTTCTTCCTAGGTTTTGGCCTTTCTAGGGAGCTTTTCCTAGCCACCGTGCTTCTACACCTGCTCTACTTGCTGTTTGGGGTTTTAGGCTGGGTTTCTGTACAGCACTTTGTGACATCAGCTGATGTAAGAAGGGCTTTATAAATACATTTGATTTGATTTGATTGACATAGAGGACCCACGCCAAGAGGACCTACATCCAGACCACAGCACCACCAGCCACATCCCCACCCCCACCCCAACCAATCCACACCCCCGCAAGTCAACCATGCCCACACCCCATTTAGACCCCTGATCAGACCAATGCCCCTCCTGCCCACCCCATGCCCTCCACTACCGCAAAGAGGGCCTCAACATGAAAGTCACACATACGCCCAGGCCGTGAGTAAGCAAACAGGCCCATCCCCCACACTTACACTAGCCCAAGCCAATGGAATGTACCAGATGCTCAGCAGGCTCTGCTCACACTTACTGGTCTGAGGCCAAACCACACGACTAACAACATTGGACACTTTATGGAACACAAAGCCTTCACTATCTCATCCTGGAATATCCAAGGCCTGAGGTCATCTGCCTTTGGCCTAAAGAGCAGGAACCTGGACTTCACCAAATAAATCAGAAATACAGACATTGTCATCCTACAAGAAACATGGTATAGAGGAGATGGACCCACTGGTTTCCCTCTAGGTTACAGAGAGCTGGTAGTCCTTTCCATCAAACTACCAGATGTGAAACAGGGAAGGGACTCAGGCGGTATGCTAATTTGATATAGAGCAGACCTAATTCACTCTATTAAGTTAATCAAAACAGGAACACTTTACATTTGGCTAGAAATTCTAAAGGAAATCTAAAGAAAAATGTCCTCCTGTGTGTTACCTATATCCCCCACACTAGAATCCCCATACTGTGTGTTACCTATATCCCCCCACTAGAATCCCCATACTTTAATGAAGACATCCTGGAGCGGGAAATCAATCATTTCATGGCCCAGGGACATGTACTAGTCTGTGGCGACCTAAATGCCAGAACTGGACAAAAACCTGACACCCTCAGTACACATGGGGACACACACCTGCCTGCATTCCCACCCCCATGTGCCCCCCAAGACGCAACTACGACAACAGAATCCAACAAAAACGGGTCACAACTTCTGCAGCTCTGTCGCACGCTGGGTATGTACATAGTCAATGGTAGGCTTCGAGGGGACTCCTATGGTATGTACACCTATAGCTCATCTCTTGGCAGTAATACTGTAGACTACTTTATCAATGACCTCAACCCAGAGTCTCTCAGAGCGTTCACAGTCAGCCCACTGACACCCCTATCAGACCACAGCAAAATCACAGTCTACTTGAACAGAGAAATACTCAATCATGAGGCATCAAAACCAGAGGAACTGAATACTATTAAGAAATGCTATAGATGTAAGGAAAAGTAGTGTAGAAACCTACCCAAAAATCAATTAGGCAATAACAAATTTAGACAACTTCCTGGACAAAATGTTTCACTGTAATAGTGAAGGTGTAAACTTAGCAGTAGAAAACCTAAACAGTGTATTTGACCTCTCATCTTCCACATCAAATCTAAAAATTGCAAACAGAAAACCGAAGAAAATGAACAACAATGACAAATGGTTTGATGAAGAATGTAAAAACCTAATAATTAAATTGAGAAACATATCCAACAAAAACATTGAGACCCAGAAAACCTGAGCCTACGCCTTCACTATGGTGAATCACTAAAACAATACAGAAATACACTACGGAAAAGAAGGAACAGCACGTCAGAAATCATCTCAATGTAATTGAAGAATCCATAGACTCTAAACACTTCTGGGAAAATTGGAAAACACTAAACAAACAACACAAAGAGTTATCTATCTAAAACAGAGATGTATGGATAAACCACTTATCCAATATTTTTGGCCCTACAACAAAGTACAATCCAATTACATTGAATGAACTACAGGACAAAATACAAACCCTTGAACCCAAAAAGGCCTGTGGGGTCGATGGTATCCTCAATGAAATGATAAAATATACAGACCATAAATTCCAATTTAACGTCATCCTTAGCTCTGGCATCTTCCCCAATATTTTGAACCAAGGACTGATCACCCCAATCCACAAAAGTGGAGACAAATTTGACCCCAATAGCTACTGTGGGATATGCGTCAACAGCAACCTTGGGAAAATATTCTGCATTATCATTAACAGCAGACTAGTTCATTTCCTCAGTGAAAACAATGTATTGAGCAAATGTCAAATGGGCTTTTTTACCAAATGACCATACGGCAGACCATGTATTCACCCTAATTGACAAACAAACAAACCAAAACAGAGGCAAAGTCTTCTCATGCTTTGTTTATTTCAAAAAAGCTTTTGACTCAATTTGGCATGAGGGTCTGCTGTACAAATTGATGGAAATTGGTGTTGGGGGAAAAAATACAACATTATAAAATCCATGTACACAAACAACAAGTGTTGTATCCATGTACACAACAACAACACATTTCTTTCCACAGGGCCAGGGGTGAGACAGGGATGCAGCTTAAGCCCCATCCTCTTCAACATATATATCAACGAATTGGCGAGGGCACTAGAACAATCTGCAGCACCCGGCCTCACCCTACTAGAATCTGAAGTCAAATGTCTACTGTTTGCTGATGATCAGGTGCTTCTGTCACCAACCAAGGAGGGCCTACAGCAGAACCTAGATCTTCTGCACAGATTCTGTCAGACCTGGGCCCTGACAATAAATCTCAGTAAGACCAAAATAATGGTGTTCCAAAAAAGGTCACGTTGCCAACACCACAAATACAAATTCCATCTTGACACCGTTGCCCTAGAGCACACAAACAACTATACATACCTCGGCCTAGACTTCAGCACCACAGATAACTTCCACAAAGCTGTGAACGAGCTGAGAGACAAGGCAAGAAGGGCCTTCTATGCCATCAAAAAGAACATAAAATTCAACATACCAATTATGATCTGGCGAAAAATGAATCAGTTATAGAATCAGTTATAGAACCCGTTGCCCTTTATGGTTGTGAGGTCTGAGGTCCGCTCACCAACCAAGAATTCACTAAATGGGACAAACACAGAAATATCCTAAAACACCAAATAATGAATGCAGAGCAGAAGTAGGCCGATACCCGCTAATTATCAAAATCCAGAAAAGAGCCATTAAATTCTACAACCACCTAAAAGAAAGCGATTCCCAAACCTTCCATAACGAAGTCATCACCTACAGAGAGATGAACCTGGAGAAGAGTCCCCTAAGCAAGCTGGTCCTGGGGCTCTGTTCACAAACAGATCCCACAGAGCCCCAGGACAGCAACACAATTAGACCCAACCAAATCATGAGAAAACAAAAAGATAATTACTTAACACATTGGAAAGAATGAACAAAAAAACAGAGCAAACTAGAATGCTATTTGGCCCTTAACATAGAGTACACAGTGGCAGAATACCTGACCACTGTGACTGACCATTACTTAAGGAAAGCTTTGACTATGTACAGACTCAGTGAGCATAGCCTTGCTATTGAGAAAGGCTGCCGTAGGCAGACCTGGCTCTCAAGAGAAGACAGGCTATGTGCACACTGCCCACAAAATGAGGTGGAAACTGAGCTGCATTTGTGACCTGTTGCCACAACAAAAGGTCAACCAGTGAAGAACAAACACCATTGTAAATACAACCCATGTTTATGTTTATTTATTTTCCCTTTTGTACTTTAACTATTTGCACATCGTTACACCGCTGTATATAGACATACTATGACATTTGAAATGTCTTTATTCTTTTGGAACTTCTGTGAGTGTAATGTTTACTGTTAATTTGTATTGTTTATTTCACTTTTGTTTATTATCTACTTCACTTGCTTTGGCAATGTTAACATATGTTTCCCATGCCAATAAAGTCCTTAAATTGAATTTAAATTGAATTGACAGAGAGAGATAGACAGAGAGAGACAGACATAGAGAGAAACAGAGATGGAAGGATGGAGAGATAGACAGACAGAGAGAGAGAGTGAGAGAGAGAGAGATGGAAAGAGGGAGAGACAAACACCAAATTGAGACTGCATGCAGCATTCTGCAAAAATATCCTCCGTGTACAACGTAGAACACCAAATAATGCATGCAGAGGAGAATTAGGCCGATACCCACTTATTATCAAAATCCAGGAAAGAGCCGTTCAATTCTACAACCACCTAAAAGGAAGTGATTCCCAAACCTTCCATAACAAAGCCATCACCTACAGAGAGATGAACCTGGAGAAGAGTCCCCTAAGCAAGCTGGTCCTGGGGCTCTGTTCACAAACACAAACAGACCCCACAGACCCCCAGGACAGCAACAAAATTAGACTCAATCAAATCATGAGAAAACAAAAATATAATTACTTGACACATTGGAAAGAATGAACAAAAAAACAGAGCAAACTAGAATGCTAGTTGGCCCTAAACAGAGAGTACACAGTGGCAGAATACCTGACCTCTGTGACTGACCCAAACTTAAGGAAAACTTTGACTATGTACAGACTCAGTGAGCATAGCCTTGCTATTGAGAAAGGCCACAAAATGAGGTGGAAACTGAGCTGCACTTCCTAACCTCCTGCCCAATGTATGACCATATTAGAGACACATATTTCCCTCAGATTACACAGATCCACAAAGAATTCGAAAACAAACCCAATTTTGATAAACTCCCATATCTACTGGGTGAAATACCACAGTGTGCCATCACAGCAGCAATATTTGTGACCTGTTGCTACAAGAAAAGGTCAACCAGTGAAGAACAAACACCATTGTAAATACAACCCATATTTATGCTTATTTATTTTCCCTTGTGTACTTTAACCATTTGTACATCGTTACAACACTGTATATATACATAATATGACATTTGTAATGTCTTTATTGTTTTGAAACTTTTGTATGTGTAATGTTTACTGTTAATTTTTATTGTTTATTTCACTTTTGTATATTATCTACCTCACTTGCTTTGGCAATGTTTCCCATGCCAATAAAGCCCTTAAATTGAATTGAATTGAAATTGAATTGACATAGAGAGAGACAGAGATGGAAGGATGGAGAGACAGACAGAGAGAGAGCGAGAGAGAGAGAGCGAGGGAGAGAGAGAGTGAGAGAGAGAGACAGAGATAGAGAGAGATGGAAAGAGGGAGAGAGAGAGTGAGAGAGAGAGAGAGAGAGATGGAAAGAGGGAGAGAGAGAGAGAGAGAGAGAGAGAGATAGAGAGAGATGGAAAGAGGGAGAGAGAGTGAGAGAGAGAGAGATAGAGAGAGAGAGAGAGAGAGATAGAGAGAGATGGAAAGAGGGAGAGAGAGTGAGAGAGAGAGATAGAGAGAGAGATGGAAAGAGGGAGAGAGAGAGAGAGAGAGAGAGAGAGAGAGAGAGAGAGAGAGAGAGATAGAGAGAGAGATAGAGAGAGAGAGATGGAAAGAGGGAGAGAGAGAGTGAGAGAGAGAGAGAGAGATAGAGAGATAGAGAGAGATGGAAAGAGGGAGAGAGAGAGTGAGAGAGAGAGAGAGAGAGAGAGAGAGAGAGAGAGAGAGAGAGAGATAGAGAGATAGAGAGAGATGGAAAGAGGGAGAGAGAGAGAGAGAAAGGAAAGAAACCCTAACTGTTCAGTCCTCATCATCCTCCCTGTACATTTTACATTTGAATCCACAGGACATGGTTTTCGATGACCTGTTTTCCAGTAGAAGGCTTTCACGTGCACTTGGCCAATCCACTGTAATATAATGACATTTTGACTCTCATCACACAATGTGGTTCCCTTGTAGTGTTACTACCTCTTCTCCTTTCATCTCAGCTGGAGGGGACAGAAGGGAATTCCAGGTTTGCTGCTGGTTTGATTAATTACAATGAATCAGTATAACGAGTCAGGAGATGGAAGACAGCTGAGTGTCTGAGAAAAGAGATTGCCTTCGATGAGAATGTAATTACTACAGATGGATTTTCAGTCTTTAAGTCTCAGAAACATGTAAATAAAGATGTCTCTCACTGAAGAGTAATGTGACGAGGAGACGGACTTATGGCAGGACCAAGCTAAATCAGAATAATGTTTGACATGACAGAGAGCTGTGACTGGAATAATGTGTCCGACCCATTACAGTGCAATTCAAATGAATGTCTCTGTTACAGCCTGAATTCAAAATGGATGTCATTTGTGACGCAGCCCTAGTCCCCTCTGCTATCAGTCGGCATGGTAACAGGTGTGTGCGGTCGTCGTGGTAACAGCATTATGTGTGTGTGCCTGTTAAGGTTATGTGGGACTAGGATTAGAAAGTATCTCACAGGAATCTCACCCTCTCTGAACTCACACACACGCTGCAGCAGAGAACTGGGAATGGAGGGCTGTGTGTGTGTGTGTGTGTGTGTGTGTGTGTGTGTGTGTGTGTGTGTGTGTGTGTGTGTGTGTGTGTGTGTGTGTGTGTGTGTGTGTGTGTGTGTGTGTGTGTGTGTGTGTGTGTGTGTGTGTGTGGGGGGGGGTGGGTTTTTGTGTGGGTGTGTTTGTGAGAGAGAGAGAGAGAGAAAGAGAGAGAGAGAGAGAGAGTGTGTGCGTGAGAGAGAGAGAGTGTCTGTGTCAGATACAGCCTTGCAAAAGTATTCACCCCCTTGGCGTTTTTCCTATTTTGTTGCATTACAACCTGCAAATTAAATTGATTTTTATTTTGATTTCATGTAATGGACATACAGTCCAAATTGGTGACGTGAAATGAAAAAAATAACTTGTTTAAAACATTTTTTTTGTACTGAAAAGTGGTGGGTGCATATGTATTCACCCCCTTTGCTATGAAGCCCCTAAATAAGATCTGGTGCAACCAATTACCTTCAGAAGTCACATAATTATTTAAATAAAGTCCACCTGTGTGCAATCTAAGTGTCACATGATCTGTCACATGATCTCACTACATATACACCTGTTCTGAAAGGCCAAAGAGTCTGCAACATCACTAAACAAGTGGCACTATGAAGACCAAGGAGCTCGCCAAACAGGTCAGGGACAAAGCTGTGGATCAGGGTTGGGTTATAAAAAAATATCCGAAACTTTGAACATCCATTATTAAAAAATGTTAAGAATATGGCTCCACAACAAACCTGCCTTGAGAGGGCCAGCTACCAAAACTTACGGACCAGGCAAGAAGGGCATTAATAAGAGAGGCAACAAAGAGACCAAAGATAACCCTGAAGGAGCTGCAAAGCTTCACAGCGGAGATTGGAGTATCTGTCCATAGGACCACTTTAAGCTGTACACTCCACAGAGCTGGGCTTTATGGAAGAATGGCCAGAAAAAAGCCATTGCTTAAAAAAGAAAATAAGCAAACACGTTTGCTGTTCGCCAAAACACATGTGGGAGACTCCCCAAAGATATGGAAGAAGGTACTCTGGTCAGATGAGACTAAAATGTTGCTTTTTGTCCATCAAGGAAAACGCTATGTCTGGCGCAAACCCAACACCTCTCATCACCCCGAGAATACCATGTTTTTCATCGGCAGGGACTGGGAAACTGGTCAGAATTGAAGGAATGATGGATGGCGCTAAATACAGGGAAATTCTTGAAGGAAACCTGTTTCAGTCTTCCAGTGATTTGAGACTGGGACGGAGTTTCACCTTTCAGCAGAACAATGACCCTAAGCATACTGCTAAATCAACACTAGAGTGGTTTAAGGAGAAACATTTAAATGTCTTGGAATGGCCTAGTCAAAGTCCAGACCTCAATCTAATTGAGAATCTGTACTATGACTTAAAGATTGCTGTACACCAGCAGAACCCATCCAATTTGAAGGAGCAGGAGCAGTTTTGCCTTGAAGAATGGGCAAAAATCCCAGTGGCTAGACGTGCCAAGCTTATAGAGACATACCCCAAGAGACTTGCAGCTGTAATTGCTGCAAAAGGTGACTCTATAAAGTATTGACTTTGTGGGGGTGAATAGTTATGCACGCTCAAGTTTTCTGTTTTTTGTCTTATTTCTTGTTTGTTTCACAATAAAAAATATTTGTCTCACACTGCAGCCTTGTCTCACACTGCAGGCTTGTCTCACACTGCAGCCTTGTCTCACACTGCAGCCTTGTCTCACACTGCAGCCTTGTCTCACACTGCCGTGTCTCACACTGCAGCCTTGTCTCACACTGCAGCCTTGTCTCACACTGCAGCCTTGTCTCACACTGCAGCCTTGTCTCACACTGCAGCCTTGTCTCACACTGCAGCCTTGTCTCACTCTGGAGCCTTGTCTCACACTGCAGCCTTGTCTCACACTGCAGCCGTGTCTCACACTGCAGCCTTGTCTCACACTGCAGCCTTGTCTCACACTGGAGCCTTGTCTCACACTGCAGCCTTGTCTCACTCTGCAGCCTTGTCTCACACTGCAGCCTTGTCTCACACTGCAGCCTTGTCTCACACTGCAGCCTTGTCTCACTCTGGAGCCTTGTCTCACACTGGAGCCTTGTCTCACTCTGCAGCCTTGTCTCACACTGGAGCCTTGTCTCACACTGCAGCCTTGTCTCACACTGCAGCCTTGTCTCACACTGCAGCCTTGTCTCACACTGCAGCCTTGTCTCACACTGCAGCCTTGTCTCACACTGCAGGCTTGTCTCACACTGCAGCCTTGTCTCACACTGCAGCCTTGTCTCACACTGGAGCCTTGTCTCACACTGCAGCCTTGTCTCACACTGCAGCCGTGTCTCACACTGCAGCCGTGTCTCACACTGCAGCCTTGTCTCACACTGCAGCCTTGTCTCACACTGCAGCCTTGTCTCACACTGCCGTGTCTCACACTGCAGCCTTGTCTGCGGTTATGGAACCCCTACCTGTCCCAGACCTGCTGTTTTCAACTCTTAATGATCGGCTATGAAAAGCCAACTGACATTTATTCCTGATTATTATTTGACCATGCTTGTCACTTATGAACATTTTGAACATCTTGGCCATGTTCTGTTATAATCTCCACCCGGGACAGCCAGAAGAGGACTGGCCACCCCTCATAGCCTGGTTCCTCTCTAGGTTTCTTCCTAGGTTTTGGCCTTTCTAGGGAGTTTTTCCTAGCCACCGTGCTTCTACACCTGCATTGCTTGCTGTTTGGGGTTTTAGGCTGGGTTTCTGTACAGCACTTCGAGATATTAGCTGATGTACGAAGGGCTATATAAAATAAACTTGATTTGATTTGATTTGTCTCACACTGCAGCCTTGTCTCACACTGCAGCCTTGTCTCACACTGCAGCCTTGTCTCACACTGCAGCCTTGTCTCACACTGGAGCCTTGTCTCACACTGCAGCCTTGTCTCACACTGCAGCCTTGTCTCACACTGCAGCCTTGTCTCACACTGCAGCCTTGTCTCACACTGCAGCCTTGTCTCACACTGCCGTGTCTCACACTGCAGCCTTGTCTCACACTGCAGCCTTGTCTCACTCTGGAGCCTTGTCTCACACTGCCGTGTCTCACACTGCAGCCTTGTCTCACACTGCAGCCTTGTCTCACACTGCAGCCTTGTCTCACACTGCAGCCTTGTCTCACACTGCAGCCTTGTCTCACACTGCCGTGTCTCACACTGCAGCCTTGTCTCACTCTGGAGCCTTGTCTCACACTGCAGCCTTGTCTCACTCTGCAGCCTTGTCTCACACTGGAGCCTTGTCTCACACTGCAGCCTTGTCTCACACTGCAGCCTTGTCTCACTCTGCAGCCTTGTCTCACACTGCAGCCTTGTCTCACACTGCAGCCTTGTCTCACACTGCAGCCTTGTCTCACACTGCCGTGTCTCACACTGCAGCCTTGTCTCACACTGCAGCCTTGTCTCACACTGCAGCCTTGTCTCACACTGCAGCCTTGTCTCACACTGCAGCCTTGTCTCACACTGCAGCCTTGTCTCACACTGCCGTGTCTCACACTGCAGCCTTGTCTCACACTGCAGCCTTGTCTCACACTGCAGCCTTGTCTCACACTGCAGCCTTGTCTCACACTGCAGCCTTGTCTCACACTGCCGTGTCTCACACTGCAGCCTTGTCTCACACTGCAGCCTTGTCTCACTCTGGAGCCTTGTCTCACACTGGAGCCTTGTTTATTAATTAGTGGTCAGTAGTGCGATGGTTGGGGAGAAAGCCAATTTGACATTTACTTATTAAATTTTTTTCTTGAAGAAAGATTTGAATTCTTGAATTCAAAATGCTACAGAAAACCTTTCCCAAGTTGCTGTTTACGCAAATTCCCCTGTAATTATTGGGGTCTGATTTGTCTCCACTTTTGTGGATAGGGGAGATGATTCCCTGGTTCCAGACATCAGGAAAGCAGCCAGAAGTTAATACCATGTTGAACAATTTAAGCACAGCATTTTGCAACTTTAATTTCTGATGTTATCTAGACCACAAGCTTTCTTTAATTTTATAGATATGATCTTTTCATTTAGTTCTTGTTGGGTTATTGGGTAATCTAATGGATTTTGGTTATTTTTAATGACTGAATCAAGGATGTAAAATGTTTCTTGAATTTCTAATTGGTTATGTTGTAAGTCTTTTTGTGGGATGTTTTTGTATAGATTATCAAAATAAGTTCCAAATTCCTTCATCTTGTATGGCTAATTCTTGTGGCTTTGTCGTGCTTAAACTGTTCCACATGTCCCAGAACTGATTTTGATCAATTGCGTTTTCAATTTCATCAAATCAAATTTATTTATATAGCCCTTCTTACATCAGCTGATATCTCAAAGTGCTGTACAGAAACCCAGCCTAAAACCCCAAACAGCAAGCAATGCAGGTGTAGAAGCACGGTGGCTAGGAAAAACTCCCTAGAAAGGCCAAAACCTAGGAAGAAACCTAGAGAGGAACCAGGCTATGAGGGGTGGCCAGTCCTCTTCTGGCTGTGCCGGGTGGAGATTATAACAGAACATGGCCAAGATGTTCAAATGTTCATAAATGACCAGCATGGTCAAATAATAATAATCACAGTAGTTGTCGAGGGTGCAGCAAGTCAGCACCTCAGGAGTAAATGTCAGTTGGCTTTTCATAGCCGATCATTAAGAGTATCTCTACCGCTCCTGCTGTCTCTAGAGAGTTGAAAACAGCAGGTCTGGGACAGGTAGCACGTCCGGTGAACAGGTCAGGGTTCCATAGCCGCAGGCAGAACAGTTGAAACTGGAGCAGCAGCACGGCCAGGTGGACTGGGGACAGCAAGGAGTCATTATGCCAGGTAGTCCTGAGGCATGGTCCTAGGGCTCAGGTCCTCCGAGAGAGAGAAAGAAAGAGTGAAAGAGAGAAAGAGAGAATTAGAGAGAGCATACTTAAATTCACACAGGACACCGGATAAGACAGGAGAAGTACTCCAGATATAACAGACTGACCCTAGCCCCCCGACACATCAACTACTGCAGCATAAATACTGGAGGCTGAGACAGGAGGGGTCAGGAGACACTGTGGCCCCATCCAATGATACCCCCGGACAGGGCCAAACAGGCAGGATATAACCCCACCCACTTTGCCAAAGCACAGCCCCCACACCACTAGAGGGATATCAGGTGTCTTATTGGTATAATTACATTTCTTGCGTTTCAGTGTAGGTTTATACTGTTTCAGAGTTTCAAAGTTTCATAACGCAGCTCTGGGTTGTTTTGTTGCTTATGTTTTTCATTTGACATTTGTCTTAGATTTTTCTAATTGTTTTACATTCGTTGTCAAACCATTTTTCAGAAACATTTTGTTTTTTGTTTCTGATGTTGCATTTCTTCGGTTTTCTCAAATTTGCTTTTGATGCTTCTTTTTGGAAGATGCAGTTGATGTTTTGAGTAGCCGAATTGACACCTTCTTTATTGTTTTGGTATTGTGAGTTATTGAAGAAGTGTATAGAGTTCATCATTTCAGTTCAATGTTTCAATGAATCTCTCTGCACTGTTTTGAGCCCATCTGTACAATTGGTTTATGTTGTAGAGTTTATTGGGCTCTTTTTTTGAATGAATATTGCCGGTTAATTTCTTCAGAAACACGTTGATCTGTCTGTGATCTTACAATGGCGTCTGTGGTCTGACAGTGAATGCACTAATGGAGGAGGGGTCGAAGTCAATGATGGCATAATCGACTACACTTGTCCCAAGAGCTGAGCAGTAAGTAAACTGACCTGAAGAGTCCCCTCTGATTCTACCATTAAGCATGTACAGGCCTAAGGCTCGACAGAGATGCGACAGAGATACACACACACACACACACAGCCCTGTGTGTGTGTGTGTGTGTGTGTGTGTGTGTGTGTGTGTGTGTGTGTGTGTGTGTGTGTGTGTGTGTGTGTGCGTGTGTGCGTGCGTGCGTGCGTGCGTGCGTGCGTGCGTGCGTGCGTGCGTGCGTGCGTGCGTGCGTGCGTGCGTGTGCACGGTGTATGTGTGTGTGTATGTGTTTCGTGTGTGTGAGAGAGAGAGTGAGAGTGTGAGTGTGTCTGAGTGAATTAAAGGGTCTGTCTAGCCCAGTAGTCTGCATATTAGAAAGCAGTAGTTGGAGCACCTCTCCAATCTCTGATTGTTCTAGGTGTCTTTTGCCAGAAGTTACCTCAGCATATGTAGGTTGGTGATCTGAATGATACATGGTGTGGACTGCATCATGTGGTCCACTTCTCTGAAGGACAGTGTTCTGTCCGACCCTGGAGTAGTGGTCAGAGCTGTGTTGTGATGGGCTGGATC
>NC_052317.1:38837325-38877503 GCF_016432855.1 Salvelinus namaycush
TGTGAAAATTAACATACCAAAATGAACTGCAAAGCACACTGGGTATTGTGATTGACCTTGTTTCGGGGTCATGTCTAGATGGGATAGCCTCGTACGAACAGTCCTGATCTCATGAGCTCACGAGGCTATAGATGGGATACAGCTTAACCTAATTCTCCTAACCTGCTACGTTAATTCTCCTAACCTGCTACGTTAATTCTCCTAACCTGCTACGTTAATTCTCCTAACCTGCTATGTTAATTCTCCTAACCTGCTGCGTAAGTTCTCCTACACCTGCTACTAAAAGTCCATTTGGACACAAGCTGCTCCTCTTAGACAACACCTCATTGGAATAATACTCAGCATGCTTTGCAATTGTCCATTTTAACATACACATTTATATTAAGTTAATTTAGCAGGAGCTCTTATCACACCATAGTGCCATCAGACTTCTGATCCCCCCCTCCCCCTCTTCCTCCTCCTCCCCCCTCCCCTCCTCCTCTTCTCCCTCTTCCACTTTACCCTCTTCCACTTCCTCCTCCACCTCTTCCCCTCCACCTCTTCCCCCCCTCCTCCTCTTCCCCCTCCTCTTCTTCCTCCTCCCCTCCTCCTCTTCCTCCTCCTCTCCTCTCCTCTTCCCACCCCTTCCCTCCCTCCCTCCCCCTCCTCTCCTCTTTCCCCTCCTCCCCTACCCAGGCCAGTTGTTTTACACTCGTTGTTGTTGGAACAATCCTCTGTCCAATTGTTGGTAGGTCTTTAATCCATCCTGCTGATATCCCAATAATGCAGCACAGCGAAGTGTGTGTTTGCATGTGTGTGTGCATAGCTCGTCATGGCCGCTCCTAATAGGATCTAATGTATTAACCCTGAGGACAGTACTGCCAGCTGTCACCAGAGCCCCCTACTGGCCAGAGAGAGAGAGCGAGAGAGAGAGAGAGAGAGAGAGAGAGAGAGAGAGAGAGAGAGAGAGAGAGAGAGAGAGAGAGAGAGAGAGAGAGAGAGAGAGAGAGAGAGAGATAACAAGAGAACGAGAGAGCGAGAGAGCAAGAGAGATAGCGAGAGAGTGAAGAGAGAGAGAAGAGAGAGAGAGCAAGAGAGATAGAGAGAGAGCGAAGAGAGAGAGAAGAGAGAGAGAGAGAGAGCAAGAGAGAGAGAGAAATACTGTGTGTGTGCCTGGAAAGTGTGATGCTCTTAGTCCTGTGTGGAATGATAGAGAGAGCTTCATCGCAGAAACCCCCTAAAGTGCTTTATCCGAGGAGGACAACTACTGCCTTCTTCCCTTTGTTTTGGCCAACCTCTACTTCCTCCACCTACTCCCTTTTCTCTCAATCCATCTCTTCCCCAATTCAGTCTTTTTTCTCTCTTTCATTCTTCAGTCCCTCCCTTCTCTCCAAGGCTCTCTGTTTCCATATCTCCTCCCCCATCTTCTATCGCCGTCCGGTCTGTTGCGTGTCCCATATAGACCTTGCTCTTTATGGCTGAGTGAAGTGACCAGCCAGGGACTCTGGTGGAGTGAGTGACCAGCCAGGGACTGTGGAGGACTTTCCGGGGGAGTCAGGATGGCGGTGAACTTTGCAGAGGTTTGGGGTCGGGTAAAGAATGTGTGTGCGCAGAACGGGCTCCTCATCCTGTCTGTGTTGGCCGTTGTCATCGGCTGTATGATGGGCTTCCACCTGCGGGGCAAGCAGCTCTCAGACCAGGTCAGTGTCAAACACCTGCAGGGTGTCCTGTTCCCTCCCCCAACCAAAACCCTCCCTTCAATAGTTATTCCCACCGTCCCTAAAGGACCTGTTCCCTCACCCCACCGTCCCTAAAGGACCTGTTCCCTCGCCCCACCCTCCCTAAAGGACCTGTTCCCTCGCCCCACCCTCCCTAAAGGACCTGTTCCCTCGCCCCACCCTCCCTAAAGGACCTGTTCCCTCGCCCCACCCTCCCTAAAGGACCTGTTCCCTCGCCCCACTGTCCCTAAAGGACCTGTTCCCTCACCCCACCTTCCCTAAAGGACCTGTTCCCTCGCCCCACTGTCCCTAAAGGACCTGTTCCCTCGCCCCACCGTCCTTAAAGGACCTGTTCCCTCGCCCCACCCTCCCTAAAGGACCTGTTCCCTCGCCCCACCCTCCCTAAAGGACCTGTTCCCTCGCCCCACCCTCCCTAAAGGACCTGTTCCCTCGCCTCACCCTCCCTAAAGGACCTGTTCCCTCGCCCCACCCTCCCTAAAGGACCTGTTCCCTCGCCCCACCCTCCCTAAAGGACCTGTTCCCTCGCCCCACCCTCCCTAAAGGACCTGTTCCCTCGCCTCACCCTCCCTAAAGGACCTGTTCCCTCGCCCCACCGTCCCTAAAGGACCTGTTCCCTCACCCCACCGTCCCTAAAGGACCTGTTCCCTCACCCCACCTTCCCTAAAGGACCTGTTCCCTCGCCCCACCCCCCCTAAAGGACCTGTTCCCTCGCCCCACTGTCCCTAAATGACCTGTTCCCTCACCCCACCTTCCCTAAAGGACCTGTTCCCTCGCCCCACCCCCCCTAAAGGACCTGTTCCCTCGCCCCCCCCCCCCTAAAGGACCTGTTCCCTCGCCCCACCGTCCCTAAAGGACCTGTTCCCTCACCCCACCGTCCCTAAAGGACCTGTTCCCTCACCCCACCTTCCCTAAAGGACCTGTTCCCTCGCCCCACCCCCCCTAAAGGACCTGTTCCCTCGCCCCACTGTCCCTAAATGACCTGTTCCCTCACCCCACCTTCCCTAAAGGACCTGTTCCCTCGCCCCACCCTCCCTAAAGGACCTGTTCCCTCGCCCCACCCCCCCTAAAGGACCTGTTCCCTCGCCCCACTGTCCCTAAATGACCTGTTCCCTCACCCCACCTTCCCTAAAGGACCTGTTCCCTCGCCCCACTGTCCCTAAAGGACCTGTTCCCTCGCCCCACCGTCCCTAAAGGACCTGTTCCCTCGCCCCACCGTCCCTAAAGGACCTGTTCCCTCGCCCCACCGTCCCATAAAGGACCTGTTCCCTCGCCCCACCGTCCCTAAAGGACCTGTTCCCTCACCCCACCGTCCCTAAAGGACCTGCTCCCTCGCCCCACCGTCCCTAAAGGACCTGTTCCCTCGCCCCACCGTCCCTAAAGGACTCTCAACCCCCCACCCCTCCACTATCCCTAAAACCCTCTGTCTGTCCAACCCCCCACCCCTCCACTATCCCTAAAACCCTCTGTCTGTCCAACCCCCCACCCCTCCACTATCCCGAAAGCCCTCTGTTGGTCCTCCCTGTCCACTGGTCCCTCTGTCCCCTGCTGGTCCTCCCTGTCCACTGGTCCCTCTGTCCCCTGTTGGTCCTCCCTGTCCACTGGTCCCTCTGTCCCCTGTTGGTCCTCCCTGTCCACGGGTCCCTCTGTCCCCTGTTGGTCCTCCCTGTCCACTGGTCCCTCTGTCCCCTGTTGGTCCTCCCTGTCCACTGGTCCCTCTGTCCCCAGTTGCTACTCCCTGTCCACTGGTCCCTCTGTCCCCTGTTAGTCCTCCCTGTCCATGGGTCCCTCTGTCCCCTGTTGGTCCTCCCTGTCCACTGGTCCCTCTGTCCCTTGTTGGTCCTCCCTGTCCACTGGTCCCTTTGTCCCCCTAGCACTGAAAAACACCCTTCAGTGTCCTCCAAAAAATACCCCAAAACAATACACTAACCTGTCCTCACACAGACGGCTTTTGTCCCACCTACCTATAACCCACATTGTTGTCCTAGCAAGTGACAATACCAACCTTATTTCACCTGTGTGATTGAAGGGTGAGCAAAATTGTTTGAATTACATCTTTTGAACGTGTTTTGAACGTTTTGTGTTGTGCTCACTCATGTTGCAGCTAGGTCTGTGAGTGTTACAGTACGTGTTTGAGAGCTGAGGTGGGTAGAGAAAGACTTATAAGCTCTATAAGCTGTTGCTGTACAGACGAGCTCTGTAATGTTGCAGTACCAATGGCTGCTGTAGTTTAGCGGCTAGACCTAGCACTTCCAGACACTTCAACTCATGTGGTGATTCATGCTGTTGGGTAATGCCAACGGATCCCATCCCTGTGGATTTGTTTGGCTTCACTTGTCCTGTCTGTGGACAAAATAGGCGACTTCTCATTGGTCTCAGACTTCTCATCGGTCTCAGACTTCACATCTGTCTCAGACTTCTCATCGGTCTGATAATTGATGAGATTAAGGATTGCTAGTGGCTGTTGAGGCTTTGCTGTCAGTCACATAGATGGGCTAAAACGCAGCACACTGGTGTTATTGGCTGTTTGCTTGTTATTTTTTAATATTTTTATAGTGCTGGTATATTCACTTTAATTGGACAGAGACAATTGTAAAAATAAAAATAAAAAATGACATGGGGATACAGAGAGGAAGGCAGATGCAGAGTAGTGGTGGGTTCGGGTCGGGATACCTAACCAGAACCCACGCTGTAGGTGACGTGTTGCAGGCGGCAGCGTTTCCCGCTAGACATTCAATGTTTATCAGATACATAACACAATATACTGTAATTACTGTAATACTGTAATTAGTTTGAGGGCATCCTGTTCAAGTTACCTTTACAAAGAGAATTACTGCACACAATGTACACAATCAGCTGTGCTAATGTTACACATGTAGGGTGCGACACTCAATCAGTCCTGTGTGTTATGAAAATAAACGTTTAAATTGTGTACCAGTGTGTCATCATAATAATTGCTGCAATGAAATAAGAAACTGTCTCATTATGTTGTATACCGGTGTGTAATTATAATAATTGATGCAATTAAACAAGAATGTATGTATAATTTGATACAGAGGACAGCGCACTCCCCCATTTTCATCGATGGGGCTGCAATGGAGCAGGTTGAGAGCTTCAAGTTCCTTCAAGTTCCACACCACCAACAAACTAACATGGTCCAAGCACACCAAGACAGTCGTGAAGAGGGCACAACAAAACCTATTCCCCCTCAGGAGACTGAAAAGATTTGGCATGGGTCCTCAGATCCTCAAAAGGTTCTACAGCTGCACCATCGAGAGCATCCTGACTGGGTGCATCACTGCCTGGTATGGCAACTGCTCGGCCACCAACTGCAAGGCACTACAGATGGTAGTGTGAACGGCCCTGTAAAACACCGGGGCTAAGCTTCCTGCCATCCAGGACCTCTATACCAGGCGGTGTCAGAGGAAGGCCCTACAAATTGTCAAAGACTCCAGCCACCCTAGTCATAGACTGTTCTCTCTGCTACCGCTCGGCAAGCGGTACCGGAGCACAAAGTCTAGGTCCAAGAGGCTCCCCCAAGCCATAAGACTCCTGAACACCTAATCAAATGGCTACCCAGACTATTTGCATTGCCCCCCCCCCCTTTTTTTAACACTGCTGCCACTCTCTGTTGTTATCATCTATGCACAGTCACTTTAATAACTCTATCTACATGTACATATTACCTCAACTAACCGGTGCCACGGACATTGACTCTGTACCGGTATGCCCCTGTATACAGTCTTTCTATTGTTATTTTACTGCTGCTCTTTAATTACTTGTTACTTTTATTTCTTATTCTTATCCATATTTTTTTTAACTGCATTGTTGGTTAGGGGCTCGTAAGTAAGCATTTCACTGTAAGGTGAATTCCTGTTGTATTCGGAGCATGTGACTAATAAAATAAATTATTTGATTAGATATAGGATCTTAATTTGAGCCAGTTTGCTACAGCAGGAAAATAATCCTGCAGCAACAAGACATGCAAATGATTATGCTAATTATAATTCATGGACTTTTTTGTAAGGGTTGATACAATTTTCGTAAAGGAAAATCAAGTCAGAAATTTCAAAGTTGAAGTTACAAACTTCAGAAGCCTTGTTAAAAAGTTATCCTGCAACAGGATGATCAAATTAAGGTCCTACATATGTGACGCTATACATTATATATAAATACATGTATACATCCGAAGATGACAGGCTCTGCAGAGAGTAATGGATCATATTAGAAAAGCAAGGTTTCTTAGGGACAAAATACTGTCAAGTTATAAAACAACATGGATATTTCTCAAAGGTTGGCTCTTCAAAGTAGCCAACCTTTGCCTTGAGTGACAGCTTTGCACATTCTTGGCATTCTCTCAACCAGCTTCACCTGGAATGCTTTTCCAACAATATTGAAGGAGTTCCCACATATGCTGAGCACTTGTTGGCTGCTTTTCCTTCACTCTGCGGTCCAACTCACCCAAACCATCTCAATTGGGTTGAGGTCAGGTGATTGTGGAGGCCAAGTCATCTGATGCAGCACTCCATCACTCTCCTTCTTGGTCAAATAGCCCTTATACAGCCTGGAGGTGTGTTGGTTCATTGTCTTGTTGAAAAACAAATGACAGTCCCACTAAGCACAAACCAGATGGGATGGCGTATCGCTGCAGAATGCTGCAGTAGCCATGCTAGTTAAATGTGCCTTGAATTCTAAATAAATCACAGACAATGTCACCAGCAAAGCACCCCCACACCATCACACCTCCTCCTCCATGCTTCATGGTGGGAACCACACATGCGGAAATCATCTGTTCACCTACTCTGCGTCTCACAAAGACATGGAGGTCGGAACCAAAAATCTCAAATTTGGACGCAGACCAAAGGACAGATTTCCACCGATCTAATGGCCATTGCTCGTGTTTCTTGGCCCAAGCATGTCTCTTCTTATTATTGGTGTCCTGTAGTAGTGGTTTCATTGTAGCAATTTGACCATGAAGGCCTGATTCACACAGTGTCCTCTGAACATCTGAGATGTGTCTGTTACTTGAACTCTGTGAAGAATTTATTTAGGCTGCAATTTCTGAGTCTGGTAACTCTAATGAACTTATCCTCTGCAGCAGAGGTAACTCTGGGTCTTCCTTTCCTGTGGCGGTCCTCACGAGAGCCAGTTTCATTATAGCGCCTTATCGTTCTTATACTGCAGTTGAAGAAACTTTGAAAGTTCTTGAAATGTTCCGCATTGACTGACCTTCATGTCTTAAAGTAATGATGGACTGTTGTTTCTCTTTGCTTATTTGAGCTGTTCTTGCTATAATATGGACTTGGTCTTTTACCAAATAGGGCTATCTTCTGTATACCACCCCTACCTTGTCACAACACAACTGATTGGCTCAAACGAATAGAGAAGGAAAGAATGTCCACAATTTAACTTTTAACAAGGCACATCTGTGAATTAAAATGCATTCCAGGTGATTACCTCATGAAGCTGGTTGAGAGAATGCCAAGAGTGTGCAAAGCTGCCATCAAGGCAAAGGGTGGCTACTTCGAAGAATCTCAAATATAAAATATATTTTGATTTGTTTAACACTTTTTTGGTTACTACATGATTCCATATGTGTTATTTCATAGTTTTGATGTCTTCACTATTATTCTACAATGTAGAAAATAGTAAAAATAAAGAAAAAAACCTTGAATTAGTAGGTGTTGCCAAACTTTTGACTGGTCCTGTATAAATCCTTCCTGTTGGTTTCCTTTGAACATCCTGTTTCTTCAATGCACTATGTTTTAAACATTAGCCCCAAAAACGTGCAGTCGTGTAAGTGGGGGAGGAGACTCTGGAGAGTACATTATAGTGGGGGAGGAGACTCTGGAGAGTACATTATAGTGGGGGAGGAGACTCTGGAGAGTACATTATAGTGGGGGAGGAGACTCTGGAGAGTACATTATAGTGGGGGAGGAGACTCTGGAGAGTACATTATAGTGGGGGAGGAGACTCTGGAGAGTACATTATAGTGGGGGAGGAGACTCTGGAGAGTACATTATAGTGGGGGAGGAGACTCTGGAGAGTACATTATAGTGGGGGAGGAGACTCTGGAGAGTACATTATAGTGGGGGAGGAGACTCTGGAGAGTACATTATAGTGGGGGAGGAGACTCTGGAGAGTACATTATAGTGGGGGAGGAGACTCTGGAGAGTACATTATAGTGGGGGAGGAGACTCTGGAGAGTACATTATAGTGGGGGAGGAGACTCTGGAGAGTACATTATAGTGGGGGAGGAGACTCTGGAGAGTACATTATATCAGGCAGAGAAATAATAGTTCTCCAGTTCTACAATTCTACAGTTCCAAATCCTCTTCAAACACAGACAATCCCAGTCGTAGTAGGGAACCCAGTAGCATTATTTGACATAGATTAGGCTGTACTATGGAGGTAAGAGGGCTCTACGGTGCATTGGGAAGGTTTGTGTTTTTCTGTAGTTCCTCAATAGCTATTCTTCTGTCTCCGAATTTTTGTTTAAAACATACCTTTTCAAATGTGCTGTTTTTCTGCTCGACCTGGTGGAGATGGACCCGCAGTACCACAAGCCTCCTCTAGATGGCCTCCCAGAAATATCCAGTCCTTTCTTAGTTTCAATGGCTGACCAAGTTGGATGTGGTTGGTTTTTGTTACTGTGCCATGCACTTCCTTCCTACCTTCTGTTATGGCTGTGGTCTCCTTGACAAAGGCCCCTAGGTCAGTTCTCCAGTTCTCCAGTTCTCCAGTTCTCCAGTTCTACAGTTCTACAGTTCTCCAGTTCTACAGTTCTACAGTTCTACAGTTCTCCAGTTCTCCAATTCTCCAGTTCTCCAGTTCTACAATTCTACAATTCTACAGTTCCAAATCCTCTTCAAACACAGACAATCCCAGTCGTAGTAGGGAATCCAGTAGCATTATTTGACATAGATTAGGCTGTACTATGGAGGAAAAGCAAAGCAAATATTTGAGTGGTAAGCAGGATCATACTGTTGTTTCAGCCAATGCATGGTGTTCTCTCTCTCTCTCTCTCTCTCTCTCTCTCTCTCTCTCTCTCTCTCTCTCTCTCTTTTCCTACCTCTTGTGAGGTATAGTGGTTAGAAAATGGTTGAAAAGAGACATTTTGATTAGGACATGGGATGGTCATGAGGGCAGGAGGGGTAGCCAGTATTGTATAGTAAATAGGAGTTGAGGAGTTGAGGAGTGACTCCTATCAAGGGTGGATAGGTACACAGTGCACTGCCTACATCCTCCACTCTCCCACCCCCACCCTTCCACCCCCACTCTTCGTATCCCACTCTCCCACACCCGCTCCTACACCCCCCCTCTCCCACCCCCACTCTCCCACCTCCACTCTCCCACCCCCACCCTTCCACCCCCACTCTTCGTATCCCACTCTCCCACACCCGCTCCTACACCCCCCCTCTCCCACCCCCACCCTTCCACCCCCACTCTTCGTATCCCACTCTCCCACACCCGCTCCTACACCCCCCCTCTCCCACCCCCACTCTTCCACCACCACTCTTCGTATCCCCCTCTCCCACCCCCACTCTTCCACCACCACTCTTCGTATCCCACTCTCCCACCCCCACCCTTCCACCCCCACTCTTCGTATCCCACTCTTCCACCCCCACTCTTCGTATCCCACTCTCCCACCCCCACCCTTCCACCCCCACTCTTCGTATCCCACTCTTCCACCCCCACTCTTCGTATCCCACTCTTCCACCCCCACTCTTCGTATCCCACTCTCCCACCCCCACCCTTCCACCACCACTCTTCGTATCCCACTCTCCCACCCCCACCCTTCCACCCCCACTCTTCGTATCCCACTCTTCCACCCCCACTCTTCGTATCCCACTCTCCCACCCCCACCCTTCCACCACCACTCTTCGTATCCCCCTCTCCCACCCCCACTCTTCCACCACCACTCTTCGTATCCCACTCTCCCACCCCCACCCTTCCACCCCCACTCTTCGTATCCCACTCTTCCACCCCCACTCTTCGTATCCCACTCTTCCACCACCACTCTTCGTATCCCACTCTCCCACCCCCACCCTTCCACCCCCACTCTTCGTATCCCACTCTCCCACACCCGCTCCTACACCCCCCCTCTCCCACCCCCACTCTTCCACCACCACTCTCCGTATCCCGCTCTTCGTATCCCCCTCTCCCACCCCCACTCTCATGTCCGTTGCATAGGAGTGACACGACCTGACGTAAGACAATGTACAGATCATCGTCTACAGGATCACACACATATCGAGGGAGGAAATGTTTAATGTTTGTTTGCTCTGTATTTCTCGTATTTGTTTCTCACACAGAGCGATAGCAATGGTTTCTATGCACCATAACAAGGGTAGTTATTCCCCAGCTTGACGCTTATTGCAGCTCTTTCCTTTTCTTACCGATGTTACCCACTGTGTAATTCCAACTCAGAATGCTCTAGTCTAGTCTATGGCAGCAGGATAATCTAATATAATCTGTGGATTCCTTTATTGGCCAGATTAACCCGATTAATTTGCTTCATTTGAGAGACTGGAAAGACATGTCATGCCTTTAACAGCAACTGGCTCAAATTGACCTCTGAGTACAAAATGGCACCCTATCCACTATGGAGTGCACTTCTTTTGACCAGGGCCGATAGGGCTCTAGTCAAAAGTAGTGCACTATATAGGAAATAGGGTGCCATTTGGTACTCAATCCTGATCTCCCCAAATCTAGATATCCACTTAAAATACTTTAAAAGCCTCTGAGCTACTCTAAGTACTTCTCTGCCCTTTGACTCCCCTAACAGATGCATGAGGACGTTTCTATGTTAAAGGACCCATGAGAACCGACATGTAGAGAGAATGACATTCATATCATTGCATTTCTGTACAGTACGGATTAGGGAGCCATGGTGAAATTCCGTTAATGAAAAAACCCTAACCCCGTACGACGCCCGATGGGACTCCCAATCACGGCCGGATGTGATACAGCCTGGATTCGAACCAGGTAATATAGTGACGCCTCTAGCACTGAGATGCAGTGCTTTAGACCGCTGCACCACTCGGGAGCCCCTTACCTTGTTTCAATAACCAAAATAGATTTTTGACACCCAATTATTTTTGCAGACATCTTTGAATCTTAACTAGGAGCAGATATTTAACAGAGTTTTGGGAAATTCTGCTTGTGCATAGAGTTGTATGGTTCGTTAAACTTTGAAATCAACGTTTTTTTAGTTTGGCATCCGTTATCGTGGAATTGCCCTTGACAACAGGAACCATCAAGTGTTAGCAATCATGAATTGGTCATGATAGGATCAACGTCCCAGAATGTCACTGGGTTTTTCATTCATTAACATTTGTATTAAGGAGTTATAACTGTGTGTGTGTTTGCCACATGGCACATGCCAGCCTGTTTGTCCTGTGGCGGCAGATGCCAGGGCCCGATGCCAGCTGTTTGTGTGCGTGTGTGTGTTTTTCACCCAAGTCTCACAGACATGCACACACACACACACACACACACACACACACACACACACACACACACACACACACACACACACACACACACACACACACACACACACACACACACACACACACACACACTAATCAGCCTGACATTTGACTGCAGTGATCCTGATCTAAAAAAGGCAAAATAAGCTCTCCCTCTCCTCCTGCCTTTCTCCCCCTCCCTCTCTTTCTGACCCCCCTTTCTAATACTTATCAGTAGCTAAAGCTCTTCAGCAGTTTTAATCATCCTGCCTTATTGTGTTCAAATTTCTATTCTCTCTCTCTCCCTCCCCCTCTCTCTTGCTCTCTCCCTCTCCCTCTTTGTCCCTCTCTCTCTCTCTCTCCCTCTCTCTCTCTCTCTCTCTCTCTCTCTCTCTCTCTCTCTCTCTCTCTCTCTCTCTCTCTCTCTCTCTCTCTCGCTCTCTCCTATTCCCCCCCCCTCTCTCTCTAGCTCTACCTCCCCATCTCCCTCGCTCTCTCTCTCCTCCCAGTCCCTCTCTCTCTCTCCCTCCCTCGCCCCCCCTCTCTCTCTCTCTCTCCCTTCCCTCTCTCTCTCCCCCCCCTCTCTCTCTCTCCCTCCCTTTCTCCCCCCCCCCTCTCTCTCTCTCTCCCCCTCTCTCTTTGTCTCTCTTTCTCCCACCCTCCCTCGTTCTCTCTCTCTCTCGCTCATTCTCTCTTTCTCGCTCTCTCTCTCTCTCTCCCTCTCTCCCTCCCTCTCTCTCTCTCCCTCTCTCTCTCCCTCTCTCTCTCTCTCTCCCTCCCTCCCTCCCTCCCTCCCTCCCTCCCTCCCTCCCTCCCTCCCTCCCTCCCTCCCTCCCTCCCTTTCTCTTTCCACATCCTCTCTGTCTCTCTATTCCTTCCTGTCTCTTCTATCCTTCTCCCTCTGCTCTCCCTCTTCCTAACTATACCTCTGTCTCTCTATCCTCTTCAAATAATACATGTAGGTGATACATTTTACCAACACAAAAACACAAGACTGCCTGTATTGCCCGTGAGTTGCAAATGGAGAACTATAGAAGTACAGATCAACATTAAAAGTAAAGAGATTAAGAATTGTTATTTTGTAACAGTCAGACACATGGCGTAACATGTTTAATCCCCAGCATCCTCTGCCAGGTCTTCCTTCTGTTAAGAGACCTCTTCTCTCCTCAGGCAGACATTTGGCTATTAACAGACCTCTTTTCTTCTCCACCAAGCTTTTCTCACAGGAGATCAATTAGGACCTGAACATCCGTGCTGTTTTATTTTCTTTAGGTTACTCAACGACACTTGCATGGCAAGGGTATAATTATTGTACAATTATGTACACAAGTTAAGATCTATAGGGATCCTATGAAGAGCTATAGGGAAACTCTCTGGACACACACGGCGTGTCCCAAATGGCACCCTATTCCCTACATAGTGGACTACTTTTGCCCAGACCCATAGGATAGTGGTCAAAAGTAGTGCACATAAATAGGAAATAGTGTGTCATTTGGGATGCAGAAGATACAATCTGTTACTCTTTCCTGACGAAACAATATTGATGATGATGATGATGATGGTGGTGGTTGTGATGGTTACTATTCTTAAAAGTTTCTTTTCACCAAGGACATATTCCGTTGCTCATGTTGATACATCGAGAAGCTGAAACCTATATGACAACATGTATCATGCATTGTATCAAGAACGTCAAACTTGGCACCATTTATACATGTACTGCAGTCGTGTATTACTGCAATGGACATCAACCTGAAGGCTATTGCTGCAGCAGTAGCTGTAACATATAGTACGTGATTATAAACCACAATCTGTTCATCGGGAATGGTGCCATACAGGCTCTCTCGACAAATCTTAATAGAAAGGGACAAATCAGGCACCTTGCTGTAATATAAAGGATATTGTTCCCATTAAAGGAAAAATAGGTTCCCAAATTCTATTTACTTTTGCAATGGCAATTACCCGGTACACTTGTATTACCACTTGGTAAATAACAAGTCTAGTGGTCGTGACCTGTGTAGTGGATGTAGGTAATTGACCCCAACCAATACATTTACTGAAACCCTCTTGAGGACCACCTCCCTACACCTGTACTGAAACCCTCCTGAGGACCACCTCCCTACACCTGTACTGAAACCTTCCTGGAACCACCTCCCTAAACCTGTACTGAAACCTTCCTGGGACCACCTCCCTACACCTGTACTGAAACCTTCCTGGAACCACCTCCCTACACCTGTACTGAAACCCTCTTGAGGACCACCTCCCTACACCTGTACTGAAACCTTCCTGGGACCACCTCCCTACACCTGTACTGAAACCTTCCTGGGACCACCTCCCTACACCTGTAATGAAACCCTCCTGAGGACATCCTCCCTACACCTGTACTGAAACCCTCCCGAGGACCACCTCCCTACACCTGTACTGAAACCTTCCTGGAACCATCTCCCTACACCTGTACTGAAACCCTCCTGAGGACCACCTCCCTACACCTGTACTGAAACCCTCCTGAGGACCACCTCCCTACACCTGTACTGAAACCCTCCTGGGACCACCTCCCTACACCTGTACTGAAACCCTCTTGAGGACCACCTCCCTACACCTGTACTGAAACCCTCCTGAGGACCACCTCCCTACACATGTACTGAAACCCTCCTGGGACCACCTCCCTACACATGTACTGAAACCCTCCTGGGACCACCTCCCTACACCTGTACTGAAACCCTCCTGAGGACCACCTCCCTACACCTGTACTGAAACCCTCTTGAGGACCACCTCCCTACACCTGTACTGAAACCCTCCTGAGGACCACCTCCCTACACATGTACTGAACCCCTCCTGGGACCACCTCCCTACACATGTACTGAAACCCTCCTGGGACCACCTCCCTACACCTGTACTGAAACCCTCCTGGGACCACCTCCCTACACATGTACTGAAACCCTCCTGGGACCACCTCCCTACACCTGTACTGAAACCCTCTTGAGGACCACCTCCCTACACCTGTACTGAAACCCTCCTGAGGACCACCTCCCTACAAATGTACTGAAACCCTCCTGGGACCACCTCCCTACACATGTACTGAAACCCTCCTGGGACCACCTCCCTACACCTGTACTGAAACCCTCCCGAGGACCACCTCCCTACACCTGTACTGAAACCCTCCTGAGGACCACCTCCCTACACCTGTACTGAAACCTTCCTGATGACCACCTCCCTACACCTGTACTGAAACCCTCCTGAGGACCACCTCTCTACACCTGTACTGAAACCCTCCTGAGGACCACCTCCCTACACATGTACTGAAACCCTCCTGGGACCACCTCCCTACACATGTACTGAAACCCTCTTGAGGACCACCTCCCTACACCTGTACAGAAACCCTCCTGGGACCACCTCCCTACACCTGTACAGAAACCCTCCTGGGACCACCTCCCTACACATGTACTGAAACCCTCTTGAGGACCACCTCCCTACACCTGTACTGAAACCCTCCTGTCCCCACCTCCCTACACCTGTACTGAAACCTTCCTGATGACCACCTCCCTACACCTGTACTGAAACCTTCCTGAGGACCACCTCCCTACACCTGTACTGAAACCCTCCTGGGACCACCTCCCTACACCTGTACTGAAACCTTCCTGATGACCACCTCCCTACACCTGTACTGAAACCTTCCTGATGACCACCTCCCTACACCTGTACTGAAACCCTCCTGGGACCACCTCCCTACACCTGTACTGAAACCCTCCTGAGGACCACCTCCCTACACCTGTACTGAAACTCTCCTGAGGACCACCTCCCTACACCTGTACTGAAACCCTCCTGGGACCACCTCCTTACACCTGTACTGAAACCCTCCTGGGACCACCTCCCTACACCTGTACTGAAACCCTCCTGAGACCACCTCCCTACACCTGTACTGAAACCCTCCTGAGGACCACCTCCCTACACCTGTACTGAAACCCTCCTGGGACCACCTCCCTACACCTGTACTGAAACCCTCCTGAGACCACCTCCCTACACCTGTACTGAAACCCTCCTGGGACCACCTCCCTACACCTGTACTGAAACCCTCCTGAGACCACCTCCCTACACCTGTACTGAAACCCTCCTGAGGACCACCTCCCTACACCTGTACTGAAACCCTCCTGAGACCACCTCCCTACACCTGTACTGAAACCCTCCTGGGACCACCTCCCTACACCTGTACTGAAACCTTCCTGATGACCACCTCCCTACACCTGTACTGAAACCCTTCTGAGGACCACCTCCCTAAACCTGTACTGAAACCCTCCTGAGGACCACCTCCCTACACCTGTACTGAAACCTTCCTGGGACCACCTCCTTACACCTGTACTGAAACCCTCCTGAGGACCACCTCCCTACACCTGTACAGAAACCCTCCTGGGACCACCTCCCTACACCTGTACTGAAACCTTCCTGAGGACCACCTCCCTACACCTGTACAGAAACCCTCCTGGGACCACCTCCCTACACATGTACTGAAACCCTCCTGAGGACCACCTCCCTACACCTGTACTGAAACTCTCCTGAGGACCACCTCCCTACACCTGTACAGAAACCTTCCTGAGGACCACCTCCCTACACCTGTACTGAAACCCTCCTGGGACCACCTCCCTACACCTGTACTGAAACTCTCCTGAGGACCACCTCCCTACACCTGTACAGAAACCCTCCTGGGACCACCTCCCTACACATGTACTGAAACCCTCCTGAGGACCACCTCCCTAAACCTGTACTGAAACCCTCCTGAGGACCACCTCCCTACACCTGTACAGAAACCTTCCTGGGACCACCTCCTTACACCTGTACTGAAACCCTCCTGAGGACCACCTCCCTACACCTGTACAGAAACCCTCCTGAGGACCACCTCCCTACACCTGTACAGAAACCCTCCTGGGACCACCTCCCTACACCTGTACTGAAACCTTCCTGGGACCACCTCCCTACACCTGTACTGAAACCCTCCTGGGACCACCTCCCTACACCTGTACTGAAACCCTCCTGGGACCACCTCCCTACACATGTACTGAAACCCTCCTGAGGACCACCTCCCTACACCTGTACTGAAACTCTCCTGAGGACCACCTCCCTACACCTGTACAGAAACCTTCCTGAGGACCACCTCCCTACACCTGTACTGAAACCCTCCTGGGACCACCTCCCTACACCTGTACTGAAACTCTCCTGAGGACCACCTCCCTACACCTGTACAGAAACCCTCCTGGGACCACCTCCCTACACATGTACTGAAACCCTCCTGAGGACCACCTCCCTAAACCTGTACTGAAACCCTCCTGAGGACCACCTCCCTACACCTGTACAGAAACCTTCCTGGGACCACCTCCTTACACCTGTACTGAAACCCTCCTGAGGACCACCTCCCTACACCTGTACAGAAACCCTCCTGAGGACCACCTCCCTACACCTGTACAGAAACCCTCCTGGGACCACCTCCCTACACCTGTACTGAAACCTTCCTGGGACCACCTCCCTACACCTGTACTGAAACCCTCCTGGGACCACCTCCCTACACCTGTACTGAAACCCTCCCGAGGACCACCTCCCTACACCTGTACTGAAACCCTCCCGAGGACCACCTCCCTACACCTGTACTGGCAACCTGATTAAAATGACGGTTTGGGACCAAATCAAATCAACGTTTATTTGTCACGTGCGCCGATTACAACAGGTGTAGACCTTAGAGTGAAATGCTTACATACAGGCCCTAATCAACAGTGAAATTTGTAAGTAAAAAATAGGTATTAGGTGAACAATATTGAAAAATGAAAAATAAGAGTGGCGAGGCTATATACAGTAGCAAGGCTATAACAGTAGCGAGGCTACATACAGGCACACAATGCAAATAGTCCGGGTAGCCATTTGATTAACTGTTCAGGAGTCTTATGGCTTGAGGGTAAAAACTGTTGAGAAACCTTTTGGTCCTAGACTTGGCACTCCGGTACCACTTGCCATGCGGTAGTAGAGAGAACAGTCTATGACTGGGGTGGGTGGGGTCTTTGAAAAATTTTAGGGCCTTCCTCTGACACCGCCTGGTGTAGAGGTCCTGGATGGCAGGCAGCTTAGCCCCGGCGATGTACTGGGCCGTACGCACTACCCTCTGTAGTGCCTTGTAGCCGGAGGCCGAGCAGTTGCCGTACCAGGCATTGATGCAACCAGTCAGGATGCTCTCGATGTTGCAGCTGTAGAACCTTTTGAGGATCGGAGGATCCATGCCAAATCTTTTTCGTTTCCTGAGGGGAAATATGCTTTGTCGTGCCCTCTTCACGACTGTCTTGGTGTGCTTGGACCATGTTAGTTTGTTGGTGATGTGGACACCAAGGAACTTGACGCTCTCAACCTGCTCCACTACAGCCCTGTCGATGAGAATGGGGTCGTGCTCGGTCCTCCTTTTCCTGTAGTCCACAATCATCTCCTTAGTCTTGGTTACATTGAGGGATAGGTTGTTATTCTGGCACCACCCGGCCAGGTCTCTGACCTCCTACCTATAGGCTGTCTCGTCATTGTCGGTGATCAGGCCTACCACTGCAAACTTAATGATGGTGTTGGAGTCGTGCCTGGCCACACAGACGTGGGTGAACAGGGAGTACAGGAGGGGTCTGAGCACGCACCCCTGAGGGGCTCCATTGTTGAGGATCAACGTGGCAGATGTGTTGCTACCTACCCTCACCACCTGGGGGCGGCCCGTCAGGAAGTCCAGGATCCAGTTGCAGATGGAGGTGTTTAGTTCCAGGGTCCTTAGCTTAGTGATGAGCTTTGAGGGCACTATGGTGTTGAAATATTCACATTAGTAGCGAAATAGTTGACGTCAACCAATCAACCTTCACTTGACATATGAGAAAGCAACATTTACATACGTTCATTGATTTAGGTAACAATATGTTTTTGGGATGCTCCAGATGTTTCTCAGGTAAATGGAAACCCAACCTACTGTATACTTACTGTATCTATCTACCCTAACTAACGTCTGCTCTGTGTGTCCTCTCTGTGTTTCTGTAGGAGGTGAAGTATTTCCAGTTTCCTGGAGAGCTCCTGATGAGGATGTTAAAGATGCTCATTCTTCCCCTTGTCGTCTCCAGGTAGGAACAGAAGGCATGCTGGGTAGTTCACACAGGTCCCCCCCCCCCCCCCCCCCCCCCCCCCTCACAACCACAACACACGCATGTACGCACGGACACAGACACACGCACAGTACAAAAGTTCCTCCTTGGCATACTGTCCTTACTCAAGCAGAGAGTCAGCTGGAAACCTTTGATGCTTATTATACTGGTTCTCCCCTTCAAACACAGTGTACTGTGATGTGGGTGCTATGTGTGGAGAGTAGTATTCATGGTAATTGAAAAGTATTTTTTGCTGAGGAAAAGAACACGACATAATATTCTGGTGTGTGTGTGTTTTCATCTACCTTCGTGTTCTCTTCCTCAGACTTGGGAACTAGCTGCAGTATGTCCTACAAATGGCTTCTTTTGTTTTTAGAAGTTTCCACTTTCAGGTCATGCAGTTGTGCTGCTGTTGACGAACTGTGAGTGTACACGGTTCGTACGTCATACATGGCTGTGGAGAAATATGTGTGAAGTGAACGTTGCTATATACTTTGTGAATTTAAATGCATTCAGTCCAGTGGTAATCATCCATGGCTGTTGTCCCATATAGTACTGTGGCAGCCCTGTGTGGCCATACGGTGTAGTCGAAGGAACCTTTAAGACCCAGAAACAATGTACAGTATGTTAAAACACATAATATGGTGTGCCTGCCACTGTGACGAAACATTATTATTAAACAAGTTTTCACACAACCAACCGTGTCACAGGTTGAGGACCCTGTAGATCAAAGGAGTTGCTGTGGTGAAGCACAACATGTCGTAGCCTAAGGCTGTCCTCACTACCCTGGTCCCACGTCTCTTGGTGCTGCTGTATTGCCTAACTAAATGGTTATCAAACCTCTCCTCGGAGACCCTCAGACGTTTCACTATAGTCATGAACTAGCTCACCTGATTCACCTGATTCACCCGGTTCACCCGATTCACCCGATTCACCTCATTCACCTGATTCACTTCATTCACCTGATTCACCTGATTCACCTGATTCACCTGATTCACCTGATTCACCCGGTTCACCTCATTCACCTGATTCACTTCATTCACCTGATTCACCTGATTCAACTGATTCACCTGATTCAAGGGCTTGATGGTTTAGTTAAAAAGTGAAATCAGGTTTGTTAGCTGTGGGAATAGTTAAAATATATGGAACCGCTGGAGGTCCCGAGGAGAGGTTTGAAACCCCCTGGAATAATTAACTCCTGTGAGTTGCCTTTCCTCATTGTTGCATTGTTGGGGTTTATATATAAAAAATTTACAAATATGATTAAGAAATTCACATCTTTTGGTGTTTATGTAAGGCTTTTATGCTAGAGAATGGTAAAGATGCAGACCTGGGACAAGCAATTATTATCCTGTCCAACCCTGTTCCGCTAGCGGAACCCCTCGCCAACAGCCAATGAAATTGCAGGGCGCCAAATTCAATCAACAGAAATCTCATAATTCAATTTTCTCAAACATATAAGTATTAGACACCATTTTAACGATAAAATTCTTGTTAATCCAACCACAGTGTCCGATTTCAAAAAAGCTTTTCGGCGAAAGCAGAACATATCATTATGTTAGATCAGCAACTAGTCACAGAAAGCATACAGCGATTTTCCAACCAAAGAGAGGAGTCACAAAAAGCTGAAATATTGCTAAAATGAATCACTAACCTTTGATATTCTTCATCAGATGACACTCCCGGGACAACATGTTACACAATACATGTATGTTTTGTTCGATCAAGTTCATATTTATATCCATAAACCTCAGTTTACATTTGGCTTTGCCTCCAAAACATCCTGTGAATTTGCACAGAGCCACATCAAATCACAGAAATACTCATAATAAACATTGACAAAAGATACAAGTGTTATTCACAGATTTAAAGATATGCTTCTCCTTAATGCAACCGCTGTGTCAGAATTCAAAAAAACTCTACGGAAAAGGCAAACCATGCAATAATCTGACTACGGCACTCAGAGACCAACACAACCCAAGAAGATATGCGCCATGTTGGAGTCAACATAAATCAGAAATAGCATTATAAATATTCACTTACCTTTGATGATCTTCGTCAGAATGCACTCCCAGGAATCCCAGTTCCACAATAAATGTTTGATTTGTTCCATAAATTTCATTTATGTCCAAATAGCTCCTTTTGTTAGCGCGTTTGGTAAACAAATCCAAACTCACGACGCGCGTGCAAGTCCAGCGGAAAGTACGGACGAAAAGTCCAAAAACTTATATTACAGGTCGTAGAAACATGTCAAACTAAGTATAGAATCAATCTATAGGATGTTTTTAACATAAATCTTCAATAATGTTCCAACCGGAATTCCTTTGTCTTCAGAAAAGCAAATGGAACAGAGGTCGCTTTCACATGAATGAGCGTCACGAGATCAAAGCATTCTGCCAGACCTCTGACTCATTCCACTCTCATTCGGCCCCACTTCACAGTAGAGGCATCAGACAAGGTTCTAAAGACTGTTGACATCTAGTGGAAGCCTTAGCAAGTGCAACATGACCCATATCCCACTGTATCTTCAATAGGGAATGAGTTGAAAAACGACCAACCTCAGATTTCCCACTTCCTGGTTGGATTTTTTCTCAGGTTTCTGCCTGCCATATGCGTTCTGTTATACTCACAGACATCATTCAAACAGTTTTAGAAACTTCAGAGTGTTTTCCATCCAAATCTACTAATGGTATGCATATATTAGCAACTGGGACTGAGTAGCAGGCCGTTTACTCTGGGCATGCTTTTCATCCAAACGTGAAAATGCTGCCCCCTATCCATAAGAAGTTATACAAATGCTACATCGAAATGATTTTCATCTGCATTCTACTCACAGAGAAGAAACCGGTAACTATATTTCTGTTGCAGAGCTGTGCTGTAAATCTGTATTCCTTTTATGGGGTTTGATTATGGTGAACTGGCTAGATTCTCTCCACCTCTGCTCTATTTTGGTCCCAAATCTTCCGTGCCCTCTGTGAGTTGGCTACACGAGGAGAGTGATGTCGACCGGAGAAAGTCCTCCGTGCCCTCTGTGAGTTGGCTACACGAGGAGAGTGATGTCGACCGGAGAAAGTCCTCCGTGCCCTCTGTGAGTTGACTACACGAGGAGAGTGATGTCGACCGGAGAAAGTCCTCAGTGCCCTCTGTGAGTTGGCTACACGAGGAGAGTGATGTCGACCGGAGAAAGTCCTCCGTGCCCTCTGTGAGTCGGCTACACGAGGAGAGTGATGTCGACCGGAGAAAGTCGTCCGTGCCCTCTGTGAGTTGACTACACGAGGAGAGTGATGTCGACCGGAGAAAGTACTCCGTGCCCTCTGTGAGTTGGCTACACGAGGAGAGTGATGTCGACCGGAGAAAGTTCGCCGTGCCCTCTGTGAGTTGGCTACACGAGGAGAGTGATGTCGACCAGAGAAAAACAAAGTAACAATCATGCAATTGGACTGATTACATAATCAAGGACCTCAGCCACCCGAGCCACGGCCTGTTCACCCCGCTACCGTCTAGAATGCGGAGACAGTACAGGTGCATTAGACTGTTAAACAGTCACCACTAACTAGCCTTAGTCAATGTTCTGGCCACGTCTGCGTTGCCTTGGCTGTGTGGTTAGGGTCGTTGTCCTGTTGGAAGGTGAACCTTCTCCCCAGTCTGAGGTCCTGAGCGGTCTGGAGGAGGTTTTCATCAAGGATCTCTCTGTACTTTGCTCCATTCATCTTTCCCTCGATCCTGATTAGTCTCCCAGTCCCTGCCGCTGAAAAACATCCCCACAGCATGATGCTGCCACCACCATGCTTCACTGTAGGGCTGGTACCAGGTTTCCTCCAAACGTGACGCTTGGCATTCAGGCCAAAGTGTTCAATCTTGGTTTCATCAGACCAGAGAATCTTGTTTCTCATGGTCTGAGAGTCCATTAAGTGCCTTTTGGCAAACTCCAAGCGGGCTGTCATGTGCCTTTTACTGAGGTGTGGCTTCTGTCTGGCCACTCTACCATAATGGCCTGATTGGTGGAGTGCTGCAGAAATGGTTGTCCTTCTGGAAGGTTCTCCCATCTCCACAGAGGAACTCTGGAGCTCTGTCAGAGTGACAAACGTGTTTGGTCAGCTCCCTGACCAAGGCCTTTCTCCCCTGATTGCTCAGTTTGACCATCTCTAGGAAGAGTCTTGGTGGATCCAAACTTCTTTCATTTAAGAATGATGGAGCCCACTGTGTTCTTGGGGACCTTCAATGCTGCAGAAATGTTTTGGTACCCTTCCCTAAATCTGTGCCTCGACACAATCCTGTCTTGGAACTCTACGGATAATTCCTTCAACCTCATGACTTGGTTTTTGCTTTGAGATGCACTGTCCTTATGTAGACAGGTGTGTGCCTTTCCAAATCTTCTCCAATCAACTGAATATATCACAGGTGGACTCCAATCAAGTTGTAGAAACATCTCACGGATGATCAATGGAAACAAGATGCACCTGAGCTCAATTTCGTGTCTCATAGCAAAGGGTCTGAATAATTATGTAAATAAGGTATTAATTTTTTTATTTTTATACATTTACAAACATTTCAAAAACTTGTTTTCGCTTTGTCATTATGTGGTATTGTGTGTAGATTGATGAGGAAAACAATTTATTTAATACATTTTAAAATAAGGCTGTAACGTAACAAAATGTGGACAAAGTCAAGGGGTCTGAATACTTTCCGAATGCACTATATATACTGTATTCTAGTCATGGCTCATCCTATGTAACTACTGCTGTATAAACCTTTTCTATTCATATACTGTCCATACTGTCTTTACACACCATTATATGTATATACAGTATATATATTTATTTATATTCTGGTCTTTGACATTGCTCGTTCTGATATTTCGTAATTTCTTAATTTTTCTGGGTTACGTGTTTATTGTTTTTATATTTATTATTGCTAGGTATTACTGCACTGTTAGAGCTAGAAACACAAGCATTTCGCTACACCTGCAATAACGTCTGCAAATCTGTGTACGCAACCAATAAACTCTAATTTGATTTGACATACAGGATACTTTGCGGAATAAGCTACTTACAGTCCCTGATACGGCAAATACTGGATGAGAAGTTTATCCCCCTTTTTTTCTTTCTTTTTTTCTTTCTTTCTTTCTTTCTTTCTTTCTTTCTTTCTTTCTTTCTTTCTTTCTTTCTTTCTTTCTTTCTTTCTCTCTCTCTCCTCTCCCCCCTTTCTGTCTCCCCCTCTCCATCCCTCCCTCCCTCCTCCTCCCCTCTGAGCAGAAGAGCCAGGGTCCCTCAATGTTCTAGTCATCCATTCACACACAGGAGGAATTCACTTTAGTCCATGCAAATTTTCCTGCCAAAGAGGCTCTATCCAGGCACGTGAGGGATTCCTTCAAATTCTAATCAGTCAAGGAAGTGCATTTATCTTTATTTATTTTCACAGACCATTATCCTGACCTGACCCTGGCCTCCTGCTATGTTGGAGGGATGTCTAGGAGGGAAGCAGGCAGTATGCTTCCTGCTGGGTTTAGATGGAGTGGAGGAAGAAGGAATCAGACATGCAGTTTATCTACTAGTCAGTCAGTCCCTGACTGCAACTCGATGATGTCAATAAGACATAATGAGGATATACATAGAAACAGAGAGAGACAGAGAGAGACAGAGAGAGACGGAGAGAGACAGAGAGAGACAGAGAGAGACGGAGAGAGACGGAGAGAGACGGAGAGAGACAGAGAGAGACGGAGAGCTGTACACCTATCTGTTTCTGTATGTGGGTCAGCCCTTGTCGTCCTGATGTGCCGTTCCCTGGGAAGTCACCACATCGCCCAACCCAACCCCACGCAGCGAACAAGAGCTGGACAGCTTTACCACATCCCAGTCTCTCTCTCTCTCTCTCTCTCTCTCTCTCTCTCTCTCTCTCTCTCTCTCTCTCTCTCTCTCTCTCTCTCTCTCTCTCTCTCTCTCTCTCTCTCTCTTTACCACATCCCAGTCTCTCTCTCTCTCTCTCTCTCTCTAATTCTCTCTCTCGTTCCCCCCCCTCCTCCCTCTGCTATGATGGACATTTGATATTTGTTCATTGAGATACAGGCAGGCAAACAGGCTGGTGGTGCGGCCAGTGTTAATTGAGATACAGGCAGGCAGACAGGCTGGTGGTGCGGCCAGTGTTAATTGAGATACAGGCAGGCAGACAGGCTGGTGGTGCGGCCAGTGTTCATTGAGATACAGGCTGGCAGACAGGCTGGTGGTGCGGCCAGTGTTCATTGAGATACAGGCAGGCAGACAGGCTGGTGGTGAGGCCAGTGCGTTTCACCAGAGATTATAGGATGGAGCAGCGTCCAAGCCGTACAAACGTAGAGCCAAAGCCTTTCTTCTGTCCTCTGTCACCATTTACTGGCGCCATCTGCCCAGCAACCAAACAGAAAACCAGATTATCTCATGAGCTAGAGAGTCGTGCAGCACAATTAAAGGAATAGGCAGCTTCCTTATCCTCTATTCGGTTTCATATATTTACCTTTTTTGGGTGGATTTTGCATCCATGAGTTATGGAATTTCGTCTGATGGAAGGAGTAAGGAAGGGGTGGAATGAGTGAGGAAGGGAGGAAGGAGGGAGAAGGGAGGAGGGGTTGGGATGGACTAGCGAAACAATCTATGTTTGAGGTCATTGTGTTATAAAATGCTAAATTGTAGCATCGTGCTGAACAGCAGGCTAAAAAATATAACGCTAGTGTATCGATACTGTTATTATTTTGGATGTCTAACCTCACCCAACCTCCTCCGTTCAGTGTATTGATATAGAACCCTTGAATCACATAGAAATATAATCTATAGACTGGCCATCCAATTCATCCTAGTCATTCTATTTCTATGTCATGTATCCTGTCTTTACAGAGGAGTGTTGCCTGGCCCTGCTGAAATCCTGAAGTCATACTTTTGTTCATTATGTTACAGGTCAAGGGGTCGGGAACAGTGTTAATGTAATTGCCAGAATTCACATGATCTCACTCTCCCCCTGGCAACTGAGCCAGTCACTCTGACTTACTACGTACAGTAAGTAACACAGTCTACTGAGTCATCTGCATGGGTTTCTCATCCACAGGGCTCACCCGTAGGATTACAGTGCAGTACACTTGGGAATGGTCTTATTAGCAAGGCTTATTAGGAAACACTATCTAGGGAAAGCTCTGATCAGTTGTGTGTGGATCCCCATAAGCATATGGATGAAGACAGTCAAACTCCATGCAGCAGAACTCCTGGAGCAGTGTAGCTCTGTAACATGTATCCACATGTAAACAAGCCAACTCCAGGCTGAAACAGTAGTAGTAGTAGTAGTAGTAGTAGTAGTGTTAGTAGTAGTAGTAGTAATAGTAGTAGTAGTAATAGTGTTAGTAGTAGTAGTAATAGTAGTAGTAGTAGTGTTAGTAGTAGTAGTAATAGTAGTAGTAGTAGTGTTAGTAGTAGTAGTCGTGTTAGTAGTAGTAGAAATAGTAGTAGTAGTAGTGTTAGTAGTAGTAGTAGTAATAGTAGTAGTAGTAGTAGTAGTAGTAGTAGTAGTGTTAGTAGTAGTAGTAGTAGTAGTAGTAGTAGTAGTAGTAGTAGTAGTAGTGTTAGTAGTAGCAGTAGTAGTAGTAGTAGTAGTAGTAGTAGTAGTAGTGTATCTCCCGGGTGGCGCAGTGGTCTAGGGCACTGCATCGCAGTGCTAGCTGCGCCACCAGAGTCTCTGGGTTCGCGCCCAGGCTGGGCTGGGTTCGCGCCCAGGCTCTGTCGCAGCCGGCCGCAACCGGGAGGTCCGTGGGGCGACGCACTATTGGCATAGCGTCGTCCGGGTTAGGGAGGGTTTGGCCGGTAGGGATATCCTTGTCTCAGTATGTAAAAAAATGTAATAAAATGTATGCACTCTACTGTAAGTCGCTCTGGATAAGAGCGTCTGCTAAATGACTCAAATGTAAATGTAAAATGTAGTAGTAGTAGTAGTCGTCGTTGTCGTCGTCGTAGTAGTAGTAGTAATATTAGTAGTAATAGTAGTAATAGTAGTGTTAGTAGTAGTAGTAATAGTAGTGCATTAGTGTTAGTAGTAGTAGTAGTAGTAGTAATATGAGTAGTAGTAGTAGTAGTAGTGTTAGTAGTAGTAATAGTAGTAATAGTAGTGTTAGTAGTAGTAGTAATAGTAGTGCATTAGTGTTAGTAGTAGTAGTAGTAGTAGTAATATGAGTAGTAGTAGTAGTAGTAGTGTTAGTAGTAGTAGTAGTAGTAGTAGTAGTAATATGAGTAGTAGTAGTAGTAGTGTTAGTAGTAGTAGTAATAGTAGTATCATTAGTGTTAGTAGCAGTAGTAGTAGCAGTAGCAGTAGTAGTAGCAGTAGTAGCAGGAGTAGCAGTAGTAGTAGCAGGAGTAGCAGGAGTAGTAGTAGTAGTAGTAGCAGTAGTAGTAGCAGTAGTAGCAGTAGTAGTAGTAGTAGCAGTAGTAGTAGTAGTAATATGAGTAGTAGTAGTGTTAGTAGTAGTAGTAATTATTGTTATTATTTTTTTTTAATAGTAGTAGCATTAGTGTTAGTAGTAGTAGTGGTAGTAGTAGTAGTAGCAGTAGTAGCAGTAGTAGCAGTAGTAGCAGGAGTAGTAGTATCATGTTTTAGGTATGACCCAGATGCAGACAGTGTTGAGGAAACAAACGTTTATTCCTTATTAAACAGGGGCGGGCAAATGACAGGTCAAAGGCAGTTTAGCACCTAACACATCAGTTTAACACCTAATGTTCGTAGCTTTCAATATAGTTGGAAATGAGCCTAGTATCTTAAAATGTAATGTACTATAAATGTTTGTGGTAACGTCATGTCTGTCCGTTTTTGGAGCTGAATACCCAGTGATCCGACAGTAAGGAATTTTCAGAGTGATTTATTTTCCAACTGTCTCTCTGCCTGTCTGTCAGTCTGTCGGCATGTCTGTCAGTCTGTCGGCCTGTCTGCCTGTCAGGCTGTCAGTCTTGCAGTCTGAAGTATAAACCACAATGGAATATAATCCCAATTTATTATTGGTTCAGCAGAGCAGCCCAACCATTGTATTGAATTCCGATGAAATATGAGTTTTAGAGAGACTGTGTTTGTTGTGGTTTCTTAATCCTGATGGACAGAATAGTGCTTTAGGAACTGCTTGTTGGAAGAAGCTACTACTAAGTTTGGCATTTCAGTCACTGAAAATACTGTAGAATATTGTCTATATTTGTCTCGTTTGTGCATAATAGTTGTTTTACTATGATGATCTCATCTGTCGCTGTAATTTTTAATAGCACTAATGGGGGCATTGGTAATACGTCTCTGGATGGCTGGCTGTCGGCAGTAATTCGTTGTGTTGCCATCTACTGTATGTAACCTAGCCGTCTTATTGTACTGCAATGCTACGGTAGATAGTATTAATGTGTATTTATTATTATGTATTAATATTGATGAAAACAGTAATGTTAACCTCTGTTACGTGGCCTCCACATACCTGCTGTTTTCAACTCTCCAGAGACCGCAGGAGCGGAAGAGATACTCTTAATGATCGGCTATGAAAAGCCAACTGACATTTACTCCTGAGGTGCTGACTTGCTACACCCTCGATAACTACTGTGATTATTATTATTTGACCATGCCGGTCATTTATGAACATTTGAACATCTTGGCCATGTTCTGTTATAATCTCCACCCGGCACAGCCAGAAGAGGACTGGCCACCCCTCATAGCCTGGTTCCTCTCTAGGTTTCTTCCTAGGTTTTGGCCTTTCTAGGGAGTTTTTCCTAGCCACCGTGCTTCTACACCTGCATTGCTTGCTGTTTGGGGTTTTAGGCTGGGTTTCTGTACAGCACTTCGAGATATTAGCTGATGTACGAAGGGCTATATAAATACATTTGATTTGATTTGATTTGATTTGATTTGGTTATTGATATAAATAATTACAGTAATGTTAGCCTCTGTTATGTGTGTGGTTATTGATATAAATAATTACAGTAATGTTAGCCTCTGCTATGTGTGTGCGGTTATTGATATCGATGAATACAGTAATGTTAGCCTCTGTTACGTGTGTGCGGTTATTGATATCGATGAATACAGTAAACTGAAGGAGTACTCAGTCTGCTTCATTGTTTGCTTTCCAGGAGGAGGAAGGGTGGTTGTAAGTCTATTGTCCAGCGAAATGAAGGTAGAGTACAGGACAGTACTAGACAGGACGGTAAGCCCCAGGTGGCAAATAGATAGCTAGATACTCAGTTACAGGACCTGGCTGGCTGGCTAGCTACACAGGTTATACACAGACAGACAGACTAACCTCCCTAAAACCACACACACGGACTCACACACTACGAAGACACAGATGCAGACATGCATGAATGTACGCACACCCACACGCGCACACACGCACGCACACACACGCGCACACACACACACACACACACACACACACACACACACACACACACACACACACACACACACACACACACACACACACACACACACACACACACACACACACACACACACACACACACACACACACACACACACACACAGACACACACACACACACACACACACACACACACACACACACACACACACACACACACACACACACACACACACTCTAGGACTTCTGTCTACTATACTACAGCCCTGTGGTCTGAACTCCTGTCTACTATACTACAGCCCTGTGGTCTGAACTCCTGTCTACTATACTACAGCCCTGTGGTCTGAACTCCTGTCTACTATACTACAGCCCTGTGGTCTGAACTCCTGTCTACTATACTACAGCCCTGTGGTCTGAACTCCTGTCTACTATACTACAGCCCTGTGGTCTGAACTCCTGTCTACTATACTACAGCCCTGTGGTCTGAACTCCTGTCTACTATACTACAGCCCTGTGGTCTGGTCTGATGGATGTGTCATAGGACAGCTGCTGTTTTCCCTGTCTGGCGCTCCGGTACCGCTTGCCGTGTGGTAGCAGAGAGAACAGTCTATGACTAGGGTGGCTAGAGTCTTTGACAATTTTTAGGGCCTTCCTCTGACACCGCTAGGTATAGATGTTCAGGTTGGCAGGAAGCTTGGCCCCGGTGATGTACTGGGCCGTACGCATTACCCTCTGTAGTGCCTTGCGGTCAGAGGCCAAGCAGTTGCCATACCAGGCTTTGGTGCAACCCATCAGGATGCTCTCGATGGTGCAGCTGTAAAACCTTTTCAGGATCTGAGTACCCATCCCAACTCTTTTCAGTTTCCTGAGGGGGAATAGGTTTTGTCGTGCCCTCTTCACGACTGTCTTGGTGTGCTTGGACCATGTTAGTTTGTTGGGGATGTGGACGCCAAGGAACTTGAGGCTCTCAACCTGCTCCACTACAGCCCCGTCGATGAGAATGGGGGCATGCTCGGTCCTCCTTTTCCTGTAGTCCACAATCATCTCCTTTGTCTTGATCACGTTGAGGGAGAGGTTGTTGTCCTGGCACCACACTGCCAGGTCTCTGACCTCCTCCCTATAGGCTCACCGTTGTCGGTGATCAGGCCTACCACTGTTGTGTCATCAGCAAACTCAATGATGGTGTTGGAGTCGTGCTTGGCCGTGCAGTCATGAGTGAACAGGGAGTACAGGAGGGGACTAAGCACACACCCCTGAGGGGCCCCCGTGTTGAGGATCAGTCGTGGTGGATGTGTTGTTGCCTATCCTTACCACCTGGGGGCGGACCGTCAGGACGTCCAGGATCCAGTTGCAGAGGGAGGTGTTTAGTCCCAGGGTCCTAACGTTAGTGATGAGCTTTGAGGGCACTATGGTTTTGATCGCTGAGCTGTAGTCAATGAACAGCATTCTCACAAAGGTGTTATTTTTGTCCAGGTGTGAAACGGCAGTGTGGAGTGCAATAGAGATTGCATCATCTTTGGATCTGTTGGTGCGGTATGCTAATTGGAGTGGGTCAAGGGTTTATGGGATAATGGTGTTGATGTGAGCCATGACCAGCCTTTCAAAGCATTTCATGGCTACAGACGTGAGTGCTACGGGTCGGAAGTCATTTAGGCAGGTTACCTTGGTGTTCTTGAGCACAGGGACTATGGTGGTCTGCTTGAAACATGTGTGTGTGTGTGTGCATGTGGGCGCGCGCGCGCTTGTGCGTGTGTGTGTGTGTGTTTGTGTTTGTGGAGGATTTTCACTGCCTCTCCATTTATGCCTATAATCTCTGACCTCTGCAGACATCCCTGAGTGGACCTATCAACCTTGGAACTGTTATTATGGTATGGCAGGCTCCATCAACTCTGTACAATAGGAATGTGTCCCAAATGGCACCATATTCTCTTCCTCATACACTACTTTGAACCAGTTCCCTGTGGGGACATAGAAGTTACATTTTGAAATGCAGGCCAGGAGTCAAACTGTTGTGCCTTTGTAGACAAGACTAGTTGAGGGAGGAGGAAAGGTAGGGGGCAAGGGCTTGACAATAACAATGACTAATGATGAGTGACTTCTGCTATATTGTGTGGTCTAAAAGGTGGATACTACTAAACCTGTAGAGGGTTGATACTACTACTACTGTAGAGAGCTGATACTACTACTACTACTGTAGAGGGTTGATACTACTACTACTGTAGAGGGTTGATAATACTACTACTGTAGAGGGTTGATACTACTACTACTGTAGAGGGTTGATACTACTACTACTACTGTAGAGGGTTGATACTACTACTACTACTGTAGAGGGTTGATACTACTACTACTGTAGAGGGTTGATACTACTACTACTACTGTAGAGGGTTGATACTACTACTACTGTAGAGGGTTGATACTACTACTACTGAAGAGGGTTGATACTACTACTACTGAAGAGGGTTGATACTACTACTACTGTAGAGGGTTGATACTACTACTACTGTAGAGGGTTGATACTACTACTACTGTAGAGGGTTGATACTACTACTACTGTAGAGGGTTGATACTACTACTACTGTAGAGGGTTGATACTACTACTACTGTAGAGGGTTGATACTACTACTACTACTGTAGAGGGTTGATACTACTACTACTACTGTAGAGGGTTGATACTACTACTACTGTAGAGGGTTGATACTACTACTACTGTAGAGGGTTGATACTACTACTACTGTAGAGGGTTGATACTACTACTACTGTAGAGGGTTGATACTACTACTACTGTAGAGGGTTGATACTACTACTACTGTAGAGGGTTGATACTACTACTACTGTAGAGGGTTGATACTACTACTACTACTGTAGAGGGTTAATACAACTACTACTGTAGAGGGTTGATACTACTACTACTACTGTAGAGGGTTGATACTACTACTACTGTAGAGGGTTGATACTACTACTACTGTAGAGGGTTGATACTACTACTACTGTAGAGGGTTGATACTACTACTACTACTGTAGAGGGTTGATACTACTACTACTGTAGAGGGTTGATACTACTACTACTGTAGAGGGTTGATACTACTACTACTGTAGAGGGTTGATACTACTACTACTGTAGAGGGTTGATACTACTACTACTGTAGAGGGTTGATACTACTACTACTGTAGAGGGTTGATACTACTACTACTACTGTAGAGGGTTGATACTACTACTACTACTGTAGAGGGTTGATACTACTACTACTGTAGAGGGTTGATACTACTACTACTGTAGAGGGTTGATACTACTACTACTGTAGAGGGTTGATACTACTACTACTGTAGAGGGTTGATACTACTACTACTGTAGAGGGTTGATACTACTACTACTGTAGAGGGTTGATACTACTACTACTGTAGAGGGTTGATACTACTACTACTACTACTGTAGAGGGTTGATACCACTACTACTGTAGAGGGTTGATACTACTACTACTACTGTAGAGGGTTGATACCACTACTACTGTAGAGGGTTGATACTACTACTACTGTAGAGGGTTGATACTACTACTACTGTAGAGGGTTGATACTACTACTACTACTGTAGAGGGTTGATACCACTACTACTGTAGAGGGTTGATACTACTACTACTGTAGAGGGTTGATAATACTACTACTGTAGAGGGTTGATACTACTACTACTGTAGAGGGTTGATACTACTACTACTACTGTAGAGGGTTGATACCACTACTACTGTAGAGGGTTGATACTACTACTACTGTAGAGGGTTGATACTACTACTACTGTAGAGGGTTGATACTACTACTACTGTAGAAGGTTGATACTACTACTACTGTAGAGCGGTGATACTACTACTACTACTACTGTAGAGGGTTGATACTACTACTACTGTAGAGGGTTGATACTACTACTACTGTAGAGCGGTGATACTACTACTACTACTACTGTAGAGGGTTGATACTACTACTACTGTAGAGGGTTGATACTACTCCTACTGTAGAGGGTTGATACTACTACTACTGTAGAGGGTTGATACTACTACTACTGTAGAGGGTTGATACTACTACTACTGTAGAGGGTTGATACTACTACTACTGTAGAGGGTTGATACTACTACTACTACTGTAGAGGGTTGATACTACTACTACTACTGTAGAGGGTTGATACTACTACTACTACTACTACTGTAGAGGGTTGATACTACTACTACTACTGTAGAGGGTTGATACTACTCCTACTGTAGAGGGTTGATACTACTACTACTGTAGAGGGTTGATACTACTACTACTGTAGAGGGTTGATACTACTACTACTGTAGAGGGTTGATACTACTACTACTGTAGAGGGTTGATACTACTACTACTACTGTAGAGAGTTGATACTACTACTACTACTGTAGAGGGTTGATACTACTACTACTGTAGAGAGTTGATACTACTACTACTACTGTAGAGAGTTGATACTACTACTACTACTGTAGAGGGTTGATACTACTACTACTACTGTAGAGAGTTGATACTACTACTACTACTGTAGAGGGTTGATACTACTACTACTACTACTGTAGAGAGTTGATACTACTAGAACTGTAGAGGGTTGATACTACTACTACTGTGAGCAGTGATACTACTACTACTACTACTGTAGAGGGTTGATACTACTACTACTGTAGAGGGTTGATACTACTACTACTGTAGAGGGTTGATAATACTACTACTGTAGAGGGTTGATACTACTACTACTACTGTAGAGGGTTGATACTACTACTACTACTGTAGAGGGTTGATACTACTACTACTACTGTAGAGGGTTGATACTACTACTACTACTGTAGAGGGTTGATACTACTACTACTGTAGAGGGTTGATACTACTACTACTATAGAGGGTTGATACTACTACTACTGTAGAGGGTTGATACTACTACTACTGTAGAGGGTTGATAATACTACTACTGTAGAGGGTTGATACTACTACTACTGTAGAGGTTTGATACTACTACTACAACTGTAGAGGGCTGACACTACTACTACTGTAGAGAGTTGATACTACTACTACTACTGTAGAGGGTTGATACTACTACTACTACTGTAGAGGGTTGATACTACTACTACTGTAGAGGGTTGATTCTACTACTACTACTGTAGAGAGTTGATACTACTATTACTACCGTAGAGGGTTGATACAACTACTACTGTAGAGAGTTGATACTACTACTACTACTACTGTAGAGGGTTGATACTACTACTACTGTAGAGAGTTGATACTACTACTACTACTGTAGAGGGTTGATACTACTACTACTGTAGAGAGTTGATACTACTACTACTACTGTAGAGGGTTGATACTAATACTACTGTAGAGGGTTGATACTACTACTACTGTAGAGAGTTGATACTACTACTACTACTGTAGAGGGTTGATACTACTACTACTGTAGAGAGTTGATACTACTACTACTGTAGAGGGTTGATAATACTACTACTGTAGAGAGTTGATACTACTATTACTACTGTAGAGGGTTGATACAACTACTACTGTAGAGAGTTGATACTACTACTACTACTGTAGAGAGTTGATACTACTACTACTACTACTGTAGAGGGTTGATACTACTACTACTGTAGAGGGTTGATACTACTACTACTAATGTAGAGGGTTGATACTACTACTACTGTAGAGGGTTTATACTACCACTACTGTAGAGGGTTGATACTACTACTACTGTAGAGGTTTGATACTACTACTACTACTACTGTAGAGGGTTGATACTGCTACTACTACTACTGTAAAGGGTTGATACTGCTACTACAACTGCAGAGGGTTAATACTACTACTACTACTGTAGAGGGTTGATACTACTACTACTACTGTAGAGGGTTGATACTACTACTACTACTACTGTAGAGGGTTGATACTACTACTACTGTAGAGAGTTGATACTACTACTACTAATGTAGAGGGTTCATACTACTACTACTACTACTGTATAGGGTTGATACTACTACTACTAATGTCAAGGGTTGATACTACTTCTCTACTGTAGAGGGTTGATAATACTACTACTACTACTGTAGAGGGTTGATACTACTACTACTACTACTGTAGAGGGTTGATACTACTACTACTGTAGAGAGTTGATACTACTACTACTACTACTACTGTAGAGGGTTGATACTACTACTACTGTAGAGGGTTGATACTACTACTGTAGAGGGTTGATACTAATACTACTACTACTGTAGAGGGTTGATACTACTACTACTGTAGAGAGTTGATACTACTACTACTAATGTAGAGGGTTCATACTACTACTACTACTACTGTATAGGGTTGATACTACTACTACTGTCAAGGGTTGATACTACTTCTCTACTGTAGAGGGTTGATTATACTACTACTACTACTGTGGAGGGTTGACACTACTACTACTACCGTCGAGGGTTTATACTACTACTACTATTGTCGAGGGTTGATACTACTACTACTGTAGAGGGTTCATACTACTACTACTGTAGAGGGTTGATACTACTACTAAAACTGTAGAGGGTTGATACTACTACTACAACTGTAGAGGGTCAATACTAATACTACTACTGTAAAGGGTTGATACTACTACTACTGTAGAGCGGTGATACTACTACTACTACTACTGAAGAGGGTTGATACTACTACTACTGTAGAGGGTTGATACTACTTCTAAAGTAGAGGGTTGATACTACTACTACTACTGTAGAGGGTTGATAGTACTACTACTGTAGAGGGTTGATACTACTACTACTGAAGAGGGTTGATGCTACTACTACTGAAGAGGGTTGATACTACTACTACTGTAGAGGGTTGATACTACTACTACTGTAGAGGGTTGATACTACTACTACTGAAGAGAGTTGATACTACTACTACTACTGTAGAGGGTTAATACAACTACTACTGTAGAGGGTTGATACTACTACTACTGTAGAAGGTTGATACTACTACTACTGTAGAGCGGTGATACTACTACTACTACTACTGTAGAGGGTTGATACTACTACTACTGTAGAGGGTTGATACTACTTCTAAAGTAGAGGGCTGATACTACTACTACTACTGTAGAGGGTTAATACAACTACTACTGTAGAGGGTTGATACTACTACTACTACTGTAGAGGGTTGATACTACTACTACTGTAGAAGGTTGATACTACTACTACTGTAGAGCGGTGATACTACTACTACTACTACTGAAGAGGGTTGACACTACTAAAACTGTAGAGGGTTGATACTACTACTACTGTAGAAGGTTGATACTACTACTACTGTAGAGCGGTGATACTACTACTACTACTACTGAAGAGGGTTGATACTACTACTACTGTAGAGGGTTGATACTACTTCTAAAGTAGAGGGCTGATACTACTACTACTGTAGAAGGTTGATACTACTACTACTGTAGAGCGGTGATACTACTATTACTACTGCTGAAGAGGGCTGATACTACTACTACTGTAGAGGGTTGATACTACTACTACTGTAGAGGGTTGATACTACTACTACTGAAGAGGGTTGATACTACTACTACTGTAGAGGGTTGATACTACTACTACTACTGTAGAGGGTTTATACTACCACTACTGTAGAGGGTTGATACTACTACTACTGTAGATGTTTGATACTACTACTACTACTACTGTAGAGGGTTGATACTACTACTACTGTAGAGGGTTGATACTACTACTACTACTGTAGAGAGTTGATACTACTACTACTACTACTGTAGAGGGTTGATACTACTACTACTGTAGAGGGTTGATACTACTACTACTAATGTAGAGGGTTGATACTACTACTACTGTAGAGGGTTTATACTACCACTACTGTAGAGGGTTGATACTACTACTACTGTAGAGGTTTGATACTACTACTACTACTACTGTAGAGGGTTGATACTGCTACTACTACTACTGTAAAGGGTTGATACTGCTACTACAACTGCAGAGGGTTAATACTACGACTACTACTGTAGAGGGTTGATACTACTACTACTACTGTAGAGGGTTGATACTACTACTACTACTACTGTAGAGGGTTGATACTACTACTACTGTAGAGAGTTGATACTACTACTACTAATGTAGAGGGTTCATACTACTACTACTACTACTGTATAGGGTTGATACTACTACTACTAATGTCAAGGGTTGATACTACTTCTCTACTGTAGAGGGTTGATAATACTACTACTACTACTGTAGAGGGTTGATACTACTACTACTACTACTGTAGAGGGTTGATACTACTACTACTGTAGAGAGTTGATACTACTACTACTACTACTACTGTAGAGGGTTGATACTACTACTACTGTAGAGGGTTGATACTACTACTGTAGAGGGTTGATACTAATACTACTACTACTGTAGAGGGTTGATACTACTACTACTGTAGAGAGTTGATACTACTACTACTAATGTAGAGGGTTCATACTACTACTACTACTACTGTATAGGGTTGATACTACTACTACTGTCAAGGGTTGATACTACTTCTCTACTGTAGAGGGTTGATTATACTACTACTACTACTGTGGAGGGTTGACACTACTACTACTACCGTCGAGGGTTTATACTACTACTACTATTGTCGAGGGTTGATACTACTACTACTGTAGAGGGTTCATACTACTACTACTGTAGAGGGTTGATACTACTACTAAAACTGTAGAGGGTTGATACTACTACTACAACTGTAGAGGGTCAATACTAATACTACTACTGTAAAGGGTTGATACTACTACTACTGTAGAGCGGTGATACTACTACTACTACTACTGAAGAGGGTTGATACTACTACTACTGTAGAGGGTTGATACTACTTCTACTACTGTAGAGGGTTGATAGTACTACTACTGTAGAGGGTTGATACTACTACTACTGAAGAGGGTTGATGCTACTACTACTGAAGAGGGTTGATACTACTACTACTGTAGAGGGTTGATACTACTACTACTGAAGAGGGTTGATACTACTACTACTGTAGAGGGTTGATACTACTACTACTGAAGAGGGTTGATACTACTAGAACTGTAGAGGGTTGATACTACTACTACTACTGTAGAGGGTTGATAGTACTACTACTGTAGAGGGTTGATACTACTACTACTGTAGAGGGTTGATGCTACTACTACTGAAGAGGGTTGATACTACTACTACTGTAGAGGGTTGATACTACTACTACTGTAGAGGGTTGATACTACTACTACTGAAGAGGGTTGATACTACTACTACTACTGTAGAGGGTTAATACAACTACTACTGTAGAGGGTTGATACTACTACTACTGTAGAAGGTTGATACTACTACTACTGTAGAGCGGTGATACTACTACTACTACTACTGTAGAGGGTTGATACTACTACTACTGTAGAGGGTTGATACTACTTCTAAAGTAGAGGGCTGATACTACTACTACTACTGTAGAGGGTTAATACAACTACTACTGTAGAGGGTTGATACTACTACTACTACTGTAGAGGGTTGATACTACTACTAGAACTGTAGAGGGTTGATACTACTACTACTGTAGAGGGTTGATACTACTACTACTGTAGAGGGTTGATACTACTACTACTACTACTGAAGAGGGTTGATACTACTACTACTGTAGAGGGTTGATACTACTACTACTGTAGAGGGTTGATACTACTTCTAAAGTAGAGGGCTGATACTACTACTACTACTGTAGAGGGTTAATACAACTACTACTGTAGAGGGTTGATACTACTACTACTGTAGAAGGTTGATACTACTACTACTGTAGAGCGGTGATACTACTACTACTACTACTGAAGAGGGTTGATACTACTACTACTGTAGAGGGTTGATACTACTTCTAAAGTAGAGGGCTGATACTACTACTACTGTAGAAGGTTGATACTACTACTACTGTAGAGCGGTGATACTACTATTACTACTGCTGAAGAGGGCTGATACTACTACTACTGTAGAGGGTTGATACTACTACTACTGTAGAGGGTTGATACTACTACTACTGAAGAGGGTTGATACTACTACTACTGTAGAGGGTTGATACTACTACTACTACTGTAGAGGGTTTATACTACCACTACTGTAGAGGGTTGATACTACTACTACTGTAGATGTTTGATACTACTACTACTACTACTGTAGAGGGTTGATACTGCTACTACTACTACTGTAAAGGGTTGATACTGCTACTACAACTGCAGAGGGTTAATACTACTACTACTACTGTAGAGGGTTGATACTACTACTACTACTGTATAGGGTTGATACTACTACTACTACTGTCAAGGGTTGATACTACTTCTCTACTGTAAAGGGTTGATAATACTACTACTACTACTGTGGAGGGTTGACACTACTACTACTACTGTAGAGGGCTGATACTACTACTACTACTACTGTAGAGAGTTGATACTACTACTACTACTACTGTAGAGGGTTGATACTACTACTACTGTAGAGGGTTGATACTACTACTACTACTGTAGAGGGTTGATACTACTACTACTACTACTGTAGAGGGTTGATACTACTACTACTACTACTGTAGAGGGTTGATACTACTACTACTGTAGAGAGTTGATACTACTACTACTAATGTAGAGGGTTCATACTACTACTACTACTACTGTATAGGGTTGATACTACTACTACTACTGTCAAGGGTTGATACTACTTCTCTACTGTAGAGGGTTGATTATACTACTACTACTACTGTGGAGGGTTGACACTACTACTACTACCGTCAAGGGTTTATACTACTACTACTATTGTCGAGGGTTGATACTACTACTACTGTAGAGGGTTGATACTACTACTACTGTAGAGGGTTGATACTACTACTAGAACTGTAGAGGGTTGATACTACTACTACTGTAGAGGGTTGATACTACTACTACTGTAGAGGGTTGATACTACTACTACTACTACTGAAGAGGGTTGATACTACTACTACTGTAGAGGGTTGATAGTACTACTACTGTAGAGGGTTGATACTACTACTACTGAAGAGGGTTGATGCTACTACTACTGAAGAGGGTTGATACTACTACTACTGTAGAGGGTTGATACTACTACTACTGAAGAGGGTTGATACTACTACTACTGAAGAGGGTTGATACTACTACTACTACTACTGTAGAGGGTTAATACAACTACTACTGTAGAGGGTTGATACTACTACTACTGTAGAAGGTTGATACTACTACTACTGAAGAGCGGTGATACTACTACTACTACTACTGTAGAGGGTTGATACTACTACTACTGTAGAGGGTTGATACTACTTCTAAAATAGAGGGCTGATACTACTACTACTACTGTAGAGGGTTAATACAACTACTACTGTAGAGGGTTGATACTACTACTACTACTGTAGAGGGTTTATACTACTACTAGAACTGTAGAGGGTTGATACTACTACTACTGTAGAGGGTTGATACTACTACTACTACTGTAGAGGGTTG